>NC_092089.1:85988426-86165926 GCF_045679555.1 Salvelinus alpinus | reverse complement strand
TCCACCTAAACAGTAAATAAATCCTCCCAGCTGTTCCACCTAAACAGTAAATACATCCTCCCAGCTGTTCCACCTAAACAGTAAATACATCCTCCCAGCTGTTCCACCTAAACAGTAAATACATCCTCCCAGCTGTTCCACCTAAACAGTAAATACATCCTCCCAGCTGTTCCACCTAAACAGTAAATACATCCTCCCAGCTGTTCCACCTAAACAGTAAATAAATCCTCCCAGCTGTTCCACCTAAACAGTAAATACATCCTCCCACCTGTTCCACCTAAACAGTAAATACATCCTCCCAGCTGTTCCACCTAAACAGGGAATACCACAACGACTACAGCTAGGAGGTTTAGTAAATCAGAGTAGTAAACCTCATGACACAGTACAAAAATACCACTGGCTATCTGGGTTAGGTCCTCACTGAGTGAGGATTGTAGGTCAATGGGCAAACAAGACAATGAAACAGCAAGGCAAGAATGGTGGGGAGAGTGCCTCACATCCTGCTGAGTCAGGGTCTTATTCACCCAAAAACAAAGCAAATGGGCCAAAACGGGGAGGGACTGCCTGAACCTGTCCATTTTAGCTGCAAAACTTTTTCAGTCGCAAAATGTTTTGCTACGGTGTGCACTAGTAAATAAAATACTAAATGCCCTGTCCCAACACTTCCAAAATGCATCCTTCCTTCCTTCTTTCCTTGAGTCACTGACCTAACATGGGTGGATATGTGAAACCCTGGCATTCAATGACCCAGTCCTATCCCATCATTGCTTTTATTTTTTAGTTAACCTTTATTTAACTAGGCAAGTCAGTTAAAAACGAATTCTTATTTACAATGACGTCCTACACCGGCCAAACACAGATGGCGCTGGGCCAATTGTGCACCACCCTATGGGACTCCCAATCACGGCCGGTTGTGATACAGCCTGGATTAGTTAATTCATGGAGGGGAGGAAGAAAATATGCATTTTTAGAGTACTTGAACAGGGCCTTGGTCTGGTGTATTTGACAGGAAGGTCTCTTCTCCCATAGCTCTGAAGGCAATTGGAGAATAACAATGAATTGTGAAGAGGATTATATTAACTGAAAGGTATGGTACAGAGCAACCATAGGTTGAATCCCCGTTGTGTCTGTCTTTCTCAGTCTATTTCCTCTCCCTGACAATCAACCACATATACTTGCTTAAACACACACTGCTCCCATCTCCTATATGGACACACGGTCACACTTTAGTCCTTTCCCACCTTCCTCAGTACACACACACACGCCACCATTAACATTCCCACCAAACATTACAGAGTGTTTACACAAAGGGACTTGAAATGAGACATTGATTGAGGACGGCTCGGGCGCCCAAGTCCAAGCTCAGCCTTTCAATTACCCCTCCGTATGATTAATATATCAAACAGCATTAGCCTCCTCCACCCTCCTCTGCTCCTCCTCCTCCTCCTCTACCTCTCTGATTCGCTACAATGAGTTCTGGGCCACTGCCCACTCCCTGCCCTGTTGTCTGCTGTCCGTGCCAGGCTAAAAAGGGCACCCCAGCCCAGTGACAACTTTTCATAGTCTTGCTTGTGCTTTCCCTCGGACAATAACTTGATTTGGGCCTTTTTCACCTGCATTCCCTTTGGCATGAATGAGTGGTGCTATGGGGTGCTATGGTGGTTCTGATGGCTCAGTAATTGTAATACCAGCGTCAGGTTTGATTCCAACACTGAATATATGTCAAAAAGAAAAAGGATGTCGATTTGGATAAAAGCATATATTGAATGACCATGTGTCTCACTGTCCCATACTGAAATAAATGGGATTGTTATTGGCCTGTGAAAAGGGCTTGATTATGGTATTGAGTGTTGGTCTATTGTATTGCATCATGTTTGGTAGTAGTGCTGGGGTGGAATGTTGACTGTGTTTACGTTGTGGTTGACTGGATCTGGCACCACAACCACAGTCAGTCATTAACTAGTATACTAATGACAGGCCACTGGTAGAACTCTGGAGCCTTACGGGGCGTGCATGTGTGTTTGTGTGAAAACAAATTCATTTGAGGTCCAACGTCTTGGTGCAATGTTGGTGCGATGTTGGCGTGGACAAACGCTAATGATCAATGTTTGTGTGAGTCATGCTAATTAAATCTTGGGAAAGTCTTAATTGGGTATGTGTAAGCACAGCAGAGGAGGCTAGAAGTGGCGCTATAGGAAGACAGGCTAATTGTAATGGCTGGAATGGAATAAATGGAACGAAGTCAAACATGGTTTCCATGGGTGTTTCTCAAAATGCATTCTAACGTCAGAGTATGAGTCCAAATCAAAGTATGCGAAAAGGAGCATTGAGGGCACTTCTCGAACGAACATCGATGCAAGCTTCAATGGAAAGTATGCAAAGAAAAATGACCTGAAATCTAGCCATTATTTCAGCTGAAGCACGTATGTTGCATGATCTACAGACAATCACGTACTACAAAGGGAATTCAAGCATTTCGCGAACACCGACGTCTTGCTTCCGGATAAGCTAAACACCTTCTTCGACTGCTTTGAGGACAACACAGTGCCACCGACGCAGCCCGCTACCAAGAACTGTGGACTCTTCTACTCTGTGGCTGATGTGAAAAAGACATTTAAGCGTGTTAACCCTTGCAAGGCTGCCAACCCAGATGTCATCCCGAGCATGTGAATACCAGCTAGCTGAGGTGTTTACGGATATATTCCATCTCTCCTTATCCCAGTCTGCTCTCCCCACTTGCTTCAAAATGTCCACCATTGTTCATGTACCAAATAAAGCAAAGGCAACTGAACTAAATGACTATCATTCACTTGTGTCATCATGAAGTGCTTTGAGAGGCTAGTTAAGGATCATATCACATGTACCTTACCTGACACCCTAGACCCACTTCATTTTTCTTACCGCCCCAATAGATCCACAGACAAAGCAATCGTCATCGCACTGCCCTATCCCATATGGACAAGAGGAATACCTAAACTCAGCAAAAAAAGAATTGTCCCTTTTTCAGGACCCTGTCTTTCAAAGATAATTCGTAAAAATCCAAATAACTTCACAGATCTTCATTGTAAAGGGTTTAAACACTGTTTCCCATGCTTGTTCAATGAACCATAAACAATTAATGAACATGCACCTGTGGAACGGTCGTTAAGACACTAACAGCTTACAGACGGTAGGCAATTAAGGTCACAGTTATGAAAACTTAGGACACTAAAGAGCCCTTTCTACTGACTCTGAAAGACACCAAAAGAAAGATGCCCAGGGTCCCTGCTCATCTGCGTGCCTTAGGCATGCTGCAAGGAGGCATGAGGACTGCAGATGTGGCCAGGGCAATAAATTGCAATGTCCGAACTGTGAGACACCTAAGACAGCGCTACAGGGAGACAGGACAGACAGCTGATCATCCTCCCAGTGGCAGACCACGTGTAACAACATCTGCACAGGATCGGTACATCCGAAAATCACACCTGCAGCACAGGTACAGGATGGCAACAACAACTGCACGAGTTACACAAAGAACACACAATCCCTCCATCAGTGCTCAGACTGTCCGCCATAGGCTGAGAGAGGCTGGACTAAGGGCTTGTAGGCCTGTTGTAAGGCAGGTCCTCACCAGACATCACCCTGTCAAAAACGTTGCCTATGGGCACAAATCTACCGTCACTGGAACAGACAGGACTGGCAAAAAATGCTCTTCACTGACATAAATGTTGGACATAAATGATGGACTTTATCGAACAAAACAAACATTTATTGCGGAACTGGAATTCCTGGGAGTGCATTTAATGAAGATCATTAAAGGTAAGTGAATATTTATAATGCTATTTCTGAGTTCTGTTGACTCCACAACATGGCTGGTATCTGTATGGCTTGTTTTTGTGTCTGAGCGCCGTACTCAGATTATTGCATGGCGTGCTTTTTTGTAAAGCTTTTTTGAAATCTGACACAGCGGTTGCATTAAGGAGAAGTATATCTTTAATTCTGTGCATAACACTTGTATCTTTTATCAAAGTTTATGAGTATTTCTGTAAATTGATGTCGCTCTCTGCAAGTTCGCCGGATGTTTTCGAGACACAACATTACTGAACATAACGCACCAATGTGAACTGAGATTTGTGGATATAAATATGAACTTTATCAAACAAAACATACATGTATTGTGTAACATGAAGTCCTATGAGTGCCATCTGATGATGATCATCAAAGGTTAGTGATTAATTTAATCTCTATTTCTGCTTTTTGTGACTCCTCTCTTTGGCTGGAAAATGCCTGTATGTTTTTTGTGACTAGGCTCTGACCTAACATAATCATATGGTGTGTTTTCGCTGTAAAGCCTTTTTGAAATCGGACACGATGGGTAGATTAACAAAAAGTTAAGCTTTAATTTGGTGTATTGCACTTGTGAATGTATCAAAGTTAAATATTTCAAAAAAATATTTTTGAATTTCGTGCTCTGCCTTTTCAGCGGATGTTGTCGAGGGGTTCCGCTAGCCTCAATACGTTTTAAGAGGGTGTGAACTACACTGAATGGATGTAGACAAAGAAGAGTTCTCCAGTAGGTACCAAAACATTCATGTGCTATTTTCTCAAAGGTGAGGTTACAAGTTTATCAACTTTCAAAGCTGAATGACTTTCCCATTGTTCCTCAACTGTAGTGTCTGATATACCATTTTATACCTCTTTCATTCAATGTAAAAAACACAATTTCATATTTTGCTAAATAATACCGAATCAAGCCGGTCGGTCACATTTTATATTGCATAATACATGTTTTAAGTCCTTTTTGCCTGTTAAACTATCTGGTTAGCTACATTATTATGATTCACATATAGCTAGCTGATAGTTATATAGCAAAATGGTTGCTTTGTGTATATCTTATTTTGTCTCTATTGCCATTGTTTTCCTGGCTAGAAGACGGTTCAGTGAATGGGTAAGTCCATAGTAAGTCAATAGGGCTAACTGGCTAGATAGCTGGCCACAAAGAATTGGTAGCTACCCATGAAACATGTATATTTACCTTGCATAACATTTACCTTGCATAACAACAGTTTTTGGTCATTTTTGCCTGTTTAACTAGCTGGCTAGCTAGATTATTACGATTTACATATCTATCTGATAATTATGAAGTAAAATGTTTTCTTTGATGCCATTGTCCTGGCTGGAAGAAGGTTCAGTGAATGGGGAGGTGCAGCGTGAGGTAATTCAGTAGGGGAGTGTGAGTGCTTCTCAAATGTATGGTTTTATGCATTCTCCACACTCTCGTTCTCACAAGAACATGCTCAAGAGAACGTGGTCGAAGAATGCACTCGGAGCATGAGAGTGTGAATCATGGTAGTATGCATATTGAGATACACCTCACATGTTTGATGTGTTTGATACTGTTCCACTTATTCCATTACAGCCATTACAATGAGCCCGTCCTCCTATTACACCTTCCAGCAGCCTCCACTGAAGCACACATGCACGCTTGTGTGCGCGTGTGTGTGCTCAGTAGCCTACTGCATGTCATTTTAAGATGAATGACCCACTGCTCATGTAGGCCTACTGTATGAAGCATAACCCCCCCCCCCCCCCCCACACACACACACACACACACACACACACAAACACAAACCCCCATTGTTTGTTCTCATCATATGTTTGACTTGAATGGAGAGTTAGAGGAAGTGTTCAATGCCCTGAAGAACAATGACAGCAGCTGTTTATGAAATTGCACATTGTCTGTTTGTTAGAGCTATGGCCATTGTTTCTAAATAGGAATGACAAAACAGGAACTATCACTGATTCCTATCTCCATTCCGCAAAAACAAACCCAGCACTTGCTCGGAGATATATAAATTATTGATGGGAATCAGCTCATTAAAAAGGAGAAAATGCAGTGGTCAAAACCACTGTAGGGATCTGTCTGTTGATGTTGAAAGGCATCTCTTTTCTTTTGTTAACCACAACTTCTTACAAAATACCCCAATGCATTTTGTAGGATTCGAGGATTGCTGGTGTTACGGATTCTCTTTAAGACTATTTTCTCTCTGCTAGATGGACCGAGATGGACGTTTTGTAGCTGGTTGTGATGATTCTTCAGAGAACCAATAGAAAAAGCCTTTAACAGAAACAGAACACGGCTGTAGAGGAAGGGCAAAAAGCTGTAAATGAAGAGAACCCCATCCTTCTCTCATTCTCAGGGATCGATTGTCCGGGGCCAAGTTAACCTCCCATTTCATGTAAGAAAACCATGAACATTCATGCATTTAGGGAAAGAGGATTGGGAGTTTGACCAATTCTAGTCCCCTATGGGGTACAGGGATAATGTTTATGTAGAAGGACTGAGAAGCTGGTGACTTTTTAAAAGGACATTCTACTCCAAAATTAATGAAAATATAATAAAGCCGACACCATCTAAAGAATAATGTCCACCTCCAGAAATGGGCCCAATAACATATTGGTAAAAATTGCAATAAGCATTATCACCTGTAGCCCAACTAATGAAGCACAGGCTGAAGTATTGGGGACGAACTTCTGATAAATCGATACACACATCGGCACACTGCTTTGAAGTTAGCTGTTTAGCGATTTTGACACATACTGTACCTCGGAGCTCCAGTATCAAACGTAACATCACTACTTGAAACTCCGGTTGTAATACTGCATTTGTAAAAGATGACACATGTAATTGAAGGAGTGGAGAAATAAACTTGGTAGCAATGTAAAACTGCTTTCAAAATACCGTACATTTGCCAAAACGGCTTTCAAAAGTGTTTTCCCAAGATTCCATTAAGAATTGTTCTGCATTGACTGCTTGTCAGAATACATGTTCCCCTCCTATGGTTATTGCAACTTGAATGTCGGTAAATAGGTAAACTATTCTACTATGGGTTGTCAGATTGTTTTAATAACATTGCATGGCAAAAATAGTAGCACTGGAAAGTTCCATCCTGAGTGATAAAGTATAGGCTTTGAAAACCTCTGCCAGCAGCTACAATAGGCTACACACAGCTGTCTGAGTCGAGGACTGCTGTGGTGCTCATTATAGACTAATTCTCTTCATCTGAACATTGGAATGTAATCAACAATCATGCATGTCAGTTCAATGCACACATCATAAAAGTTCAAATAAAATATTTGAGAATACATTTATTTGGAATATACACTGAGTGTACAAAACATTAGGAACACCTGCTCTTTCCATGACAGACTGGCCAGGTGAATCCAGGTGAAAGCTATGATCCCTTATTGATGTCACTTGTTAAATCCACTTCAATCAGTGTAGATGCAGAGGGGAAGACAGGTTAAAGAAGGAATGTCAAGCCTTGAGACAATTGAGACATGGCTTGTGTATGTGTGCCATTCAGAGGATGAGTGGGCAAGACAAAATGTTGAAGTATCTTTGAACGGGGTATGGTAGTAGGCAGGGGTGCAACTTTGGCTTTATATATATATTTTTCTATCCAGTCAGATAAACACCCGCCCGCTCGGAGGCATCGCGTGGTCCTAAAGCACTCCTTTGCCTTGTTTTGTATCACATTCCAATTATGGTAATAGGTGCTAAGCGCACTGGTTTGAGTGTGTCAAGAACAGCAAACGCTGCTGGGTTTTTCATGCTCAACAGTTTCTCATGTGTATCAAGAATGTTCCACCACCGAAAGGACATCCAGCCAACTTGACACAACTGTGGGGAGCATTGGAGTCAACATGGGCCAGCATCCCTGTGGAGCGCTTTCGATTCCTTGTAGAGTCCATGCTCGTAAGTATTGAGGCTGTTCTGAGGGCAAAAGGGGGTGCAACTCAATATTAGGAAGGTGTTCCTAATGTTTTGTAGAACAGACATCCGTATTAGGCTATGTCATCTACAAACCAGCACTAACCCTCCTTTTATTGATCTAAAAAACGACCTCTCCAGAATCCATATGATGGAAATCCGTCGCAGTGACGGAGAACTTTAACCCACTGCGTTCTTTCTCCCTTTCTCTCACTCTCTCCTCCTTCCACATGTTCAATCATCTTCCCTCAACCTCTAGCATCCTTGCATCGTAACATCAGTCAGGGGATTATAGAGGATGTTATGATCTCATGACTTAAGATCTTATGATTTATGAATTATTACATTTTTTAAATTAATAATATAAGACAGATGCTTCAGAGGGTATGTAGATGTTCTCGTGTGTGTCTGTACATGTGTGTGCGTCTGTGTGTGTGCTTGTGTGTGCTTCTATGTGGAAGTGTCTGTCAGAGATGAGAGTGTTCCAGGTCATGTGTGTGTGTGTGTGTGTGTGTGTGTGTGTGTGTGTGTGTGTGTGTGTGTGTGTGTGTGTGTGTGTGTGTGTCTGTGTCTGTGTCTGTGTGTGTGTGTGTGTGTGTGTGTCTGTGTCTGTGTGTGACCGTGTGTGTGTCTGCGTGCATACGCGTCTGCGTGCGTGCGTGCGTGTGTGTGTGTCTGCGTGCATGTGTGTACATCTGCCTGCGTGTCTGCGTGCGTGTGTGTGTCTCCGCATGCGTGCGTGTGTCTGCGTGCGTGTGTGTGTCTGCGTGCGTGCGTGCGTGTCTGCCTGCGTGCGTGTGTGTCTGCGCACGTGCGTATTCGTGCGTGTCTGCGCGCGTCTTTGTGCATTGCTGTGTGTGTTAGAGAGTAGAGGGGTCTAGGTCACATTTGAGTGTGTTTGTTGAGAGTAGAAGCCAGAAAATTCCTTCTGCTTTGGGTACACAGCTTACAGAATCCCTCGCCCTAACCTTAAACTTCACAAACACATAAAAGCACTTTGTGCAAGGTTGGCGGGCTGCATCCCACACACAGAGGGGGGTAGAGACATGGACTTTACACAGACCCGGTGACAACAGCTAAATATAACAATGCATGGTATCTGGAAATACTGTTGTACCTGAACCCTAATACAAGGAGAAACATGATTAATACTGGTTAATACTGCCTAACTGCCTGCAGAAAAACATGCATTGTAGGAGAAAACTCAGAGGGCCTCGTTCCATAGTATCATCTAGACCAGTGGTTCCCAAACTTTTTATAGTCCTGTACCCCTTCAAACATTCAACCTCCAGCTGCATACAAATGTTTTTTGCCATAATTGTAAGCCTGCCACACACACACAATACATTTATTAAACGTAAGAATGAGTGTGAGTTTTTGTCACAACCCGGCTCAGGGGAAGCTTTTATAGGACCAGGGCACAAATAATAATAAAACAATAATTTTGCTCTTTATTTAGCCATCTTACATAAACGTAAGAATGAGTGTGAGTTTTTGTCACAACCCGGCTCAGGGGAAGCTTTTATAGGACCAGGGCACAAATAATAATAAAACAATAATTTTGCTCTTTATTTAGCCATCTTACATATAAACCTTTATTTGTTCATCGAAAATTGTGGATAACTCACCACAGGTTAATGAGAAGGGTGTGCTTGAAAGGATGCATATAACTCTGCAATATTGGGTTATATTGGAGTCTCAGTCTTAAATAATTTTCCACACACAGTCTGTGCCTGTATTTAGTTTTCATGCTAGTGAGCGCTGAGAATCCACTCCCACATAGGTACGTGGTTGCAAAGGGCATCAGTGTCTTAACAGTGCGATTTGCCAAGGCAGGAAACTCTGAGCGCAGCCCAATCCAGAAATCTGTCAGTGGCTTCTAATTAAATTCAATTTTTACAGAACCGCTTGTTGCAATTTCGATGAGGATCCCTTGTTCAGATATCGGTAAGTGGACTGGAGGCAGGGCATGAAAGGGATAACGAATCTGGTTGTTTGTGTCGTCCGTTTCGGAAAGTACCTGCGTAATTGCGCACCCAACTCACTCACGCTTCGTTATATTACATTTGACATTGTCCATAAGCTTGAGTTCATTTGCACACAAAACATCATACAATGATGGAAAGACCTGTGTGTTGTCCTTGTTAATGCAGACAGAGAAGAGCTCCAACTTCTTAATCATAGCCTACATTTTGTCCGGCACATTGAATATAGTTGCGGAGAGTCCCTGTAATCCTAGATTCAGATCATTCAGGCGAGAAAAAACATCACCCAGGTAGGCCAGTCGTCTGAGAAACTCTTCATCATGCAAGCGATCAGACAAGTGAAAACTATGGTCAGTAAAGAAAACTTTAAGCTCGTCTCTCAATTCAAAAAAATGCATGAATACTTTGCCCCATGATAACAATCACACTTCGTGTATGTTGTAAAAGCGTTACATAGACGCTGCCCATATCATTGTATAGTGCAGAAAATACACGAGAGTTCAGGGGCCTTGCTTTAACAAAGTTAACCATTTTCACTGTAGTGTCCAAAACGTTTTTCTTGCTGCCAAGTCATTCCCTTGGCAGCAAGAGACTCTCGGTGGATGCTACAGTGTACCCAACTGGTGTCGGGAGCAACGTGGGTTACCACTCCACTATGTCTCCCTGTCATGGCTTTTGCGCAATCAGTACAGATACCAACATGCGCAGCAGCTACGTTTGGCTAGATACAGACCGTTAGTGAAATTCCTGCGAGAGAGCAACGGTTAATGTGATTGGATGTTAATTATTTGACTAGGGTACCTATATTTGACATTGTGTTGTTATTTCGCTGAACACTAGATGGTTTAATTTTATTTTGACAGTGAAACAAAAAAAACACCCAAATGTATAGCCCCGTAGAAAAATATAAACTGATTATTTAAAAATGTGAATTAAAAATATATAACTTTGAATCACATTTTGATTTGGCATACCCCCAACGACATTGTTTGGCAATACCAGATCTTGACAAAAAAGGTGCTATTTAGATCCTAAAATTATTTTTGGGCTGTCCCCATAGGAGAACCCTTTGAAGAACTAATGTTGGTTCCAGGTAGAACCTTTTTTGGTTCCATGTAGAATCCTTTCCACAGAGGATTATTCCTGGACCCCCAAAGGGGTTCTCGTATGGTAACTGCCACATAAACCTTTTTTTCTAAGAGAGTAGTTGTCACACGTTGAGATTGAACAAGAAAAATATCACCAAAACAATTGAGGGCAATAGTCCCAGGAAGACAGTACATTTTAATAGCAAGTCATTGGTGCAAAAAGTGAGATTGTGTGGTTTCTAGCACTTCAGTCCAAGTCATTTCAGCCTGTAGCATTTGACCCATCGCCACACAGCATTATCTCCTAGAAATCACCTTAGCATTAGGCCCATCTCCACACAGCATTATCTCCTAGAAATCTTAGCATTAGGCCCAACTCCACACAGCATTATCTCCGATGAATCACGCTAAAATTAGGCCCATCTCCACACAGCATTATCTCCGATGAATCACGTTAACATTAGGCCCATCTCCACACAGCATTATCTCCTAGAAATCTTAGCATTAGGCCCAACTCCACACAGCATTATCTCCAATGAATCACGTTAACATTAGGCCCATCTCCACACAGCATTATCTCCGATGAATCACGTTAACATTAGCCCCCTCTCCACACAGCATTATCTCCGATGAATCACGTTAACATTAGCCCCCTCTCCACACAGCATTATCTCCTAGTATTCTTGAAAGTTAATGGAGAACAAACACTTGCACAAGCACTTCATCTCATTTCCATCTAAATGGATGAGATATCCAAAATGGAGTGGGATGTGTTATGATTTCCACATACCATGTAATGAGGTGTACTACAGTAGATATAAGTCCCCAAAGTACACAACACAACCCTAGCTAAACACCCTACTCTGCAGTATATCATAGAAAATCCCCAATGGTACCTTCCTATTACAGACTACTGCGCTCCACCACATGCAACGATAATGGGTATCAATATTTCTAGTCGTTCCCCTTTGGCCCTTATTTCCTCCCCTCTCTCCCCAGTGTCCCTCGGTCTGCCCGCCGATCTATTTTCTCAATGAACAGCTAGCCCTTTCAGGCCCGGGAGTTGAGAGGCTGCGTTAGGATTCCACTGTGGTGGCCAGTCCGGCTAACTCTGACTTAGACAAATCACCATGCGCAGCACACGTACACACACAGGCCCAAAGAACACATGGTTGCATACACACAAATGTACACACACAATGCAGCATCACTGGCAATTGTATTAACAATCTCATTAAAACCAAAAAGACTAAGGGCTCAGACACCAAAAGCGTTTGCCGAGAGTACTTAACACTTCTGTACGTAATTTGCGAACCTAGTGCACCCCGATTTTACATGTAGAATCTCATGAAAAATGACAGCAGTCAGACGTCTACAGCATGGTCCCTAAAACACAGCATGCTGAATGATCGGCAGAGAAACGCTAGAGCCACATTTGGTGCGCCGTGTGCGAGCCTTAAGGACCCCATGATTCACCTTGTCGATCAATGGCGCTGGCTATTACTGCAAGCTCACCTCTTCAGCTAGGGTCAATGCTAGTGCGACACAACCAACTCCGAGTCTCAGCTTATCTTTCAGCCCTCTCTGCAGTTCAACATCTTTGTCTTTGCTAGCATAGCATCAATCAAAGGGGTCCAAGGTCAAGTCTATAGTTCCTTCAAACTCAACTCTGGACCTCGAAGCCAGTTCTACTGCATTTTTACATTGTTTCCCTCTAATCAGGTACTGATTTAGACCTGGGACACTAGGCGGGATTAATTATCAGGTAGAACAGAACACCAACAGGCTCCCGACCTCGTAGGGTATGAGTCGAATACCTCTGCTATAGTTAAATGTGCTCTGCAGCAGGAAAACTTGAGAGGAAATACTCGAGAGGAAACAAATATTCCCCTGATCCTGAATGGAAACTCATATTGTGTCCTGCGTTTCCATGCTTGGTTAGGTACTGTACATTCTGTGCCTACATTAAGCCCATCACACAAAAGTTATTTCCGTTGCGTCACCTCTCCATGCAAAGTAGCAGCAGGGATAGAAAGATCAAACAAACTACAGTCCATTACTCGCTCTCCTTCTAGTAAAAAGCCCTATTGGGCAGATTGTCGTCACGGGACAGGAAGTGCTGGGGCTTGGTCCGGGCTGTAAACATGCCCCCCTGGGGAACAATGACCTCCTCCAAACTCAAACCAGGAAGTGGCCGAGACAACAATGGATGAGCACTACTACTGAACACCAGAGGGGAAAAACAGACATTTCCTACTTGTGTTTGTGAATCTGTGTGCGCGTGCATGTGTGAGCGTGCATGTGTGAGCGTGCATGTGTGAGCGTGCGAGACTGTCCTTTCCATCTGCTCAGTGGTTCAAACATCAAATCCCAGGGTTATCTATTGAAGATGTTTGAGTGGGTAGATTCATTCAAAATATCCTTCTTCATACTACACTGTCGCGACATCACCCCATACTACACTATCACCACATACTACACTGTCGCGACATCACCCCATACTACACTGTCACCCCATACTACACTGTCGCGACATCACCCCATACTACACTATCACCACATACTACACTGTCGCGACATCACCCCATACTACACTATCACCACATACTACACTGTCGCGACATCACCCCATACTACACTTTCACCCCATACTACACTGTCGCGACATCACCCCATACTACACTGTCGCGACATCACCCCATACTACACTGTCCTAACATCAACCCATGCTAAACTCATGACAGTGCCAAGGAGAGACAGATTTAAGTTTAACGGAAATTATTCCTCACAGAAGGCAATTCTCGTTAGCCACCAATATTAATATGCCCCCATTACTGATGCGTGGTGGTGAAACAGGCCATTAGTATGTGTATGTGTGTATGGTGGTAGGCTCCTTGACTATTGTACTATGTGCCTTACTGCATGGGCCATGCCATAGATGCACTACACATTCCTATTACTGCTAACTAGTCTGCAACATGACAGCATGTCTACAAAATGTAAATAGGTCAACAACGCTAATGATGCCTGCATCCCCAATGGCACCCTATTCCCTTTACAGTCCACTATTTTAGACCAGGGCTCATTGGGCTCTGATCAAAAGTAGTGTACTTTATAGGGAATAGGGTGACACTTAAAATGCAGACAATAAGCCTGCCTGAGGAAGTCTACAAAATTGACATTTCCTCATTGAAACAATGGCATTTTAAGGCATTCTTCGGATCTAGCCAATATAATTGTTGGTGAGATGCATCCCCATGCCATCTCAAATAATATGACCCAGTTGATTTGGAGCGAATGGACTCCAAATGGGCGTGAGGAGGACGAGGTCCTAGTTCAGGGTAAAAGGATGGCCCTTTCAACAGGCCTTGGTGGCCTCTGTATCAACTTTGACGACATCGCTCCCATCTCAGTCTACAAACATCACGCTCCTAGTTCACAAAGCAATGCATGCTGGGACGGACCATGCATAGATGATCACCACTGAGTGCACGCAGAGGAGAGAGATAGAGAAAGAAAGAGGGAGGGCCGGGGGCAGGGCCTTGCCGGCATCTCGGGGCGGGTGGGGGCGAGCGCACCCACTGACCCACTGACCAAAGCAGCCACAGACAAAAAGCAGCCACAGACAAAAAGCAGCTACTGACAAAAAGCAGCTACTGACAAAAAAGCAGCCACTGACAAAAAGCAGCCACAGACAAAAAGCAGCCACAGACAAAAAGCAGCCACAGACAAAAAGCAGCCACTGACAAAAAGCAGCCACTGACAAAAAGCAGCTACTGACAAAAAGCAGCCACTGACAAAAAGCAGCCACAGACAAAAAGCAGCCACAGACAAAAAGCAGCCACAGACAAAAAGCAGCCACAGACAAAAAGCAGCCAATGACAGAAAGCAGCCACAGATGGGAGCGGCCATTTGTATTGTCTGTGTATTGTATTGTTGTTTTAAAGAACACTTAAATATATATATATACAGTACCAGTCAAAAGTTTGGACACCTACTCATTTCAGGGTTTCTTTAATTTTACTATTTACTACACTGTCAAATAATAGTGAAGACATCAAAACTAATGAAATAACACACATGGAATCACGTAGTAACCAAAAAAGTGTTAAACAAATCAAAATATATTTTATATTTGTGAATCTTCAAAGAAGCCACGCTTTGCCTTGATGACAGCTTTGCACACTCTTGGCATTATCTCAACCAGCTTCATGAGGTAGTCACCAGGAATGCATTTCAATTAACAGGTGTGCCTTGTTAAAAGGTACTTCCATGGCACTTAATACATAAAAAATATATATACAGCTGAAGTCGGAAGTTTACATACACTTCGGTTGGAGTCATTAAAACTCGTTTTTCAACCACTCCACACATTTCTTGATAAACTCTAGTTTTGGCAAGTCGGTTAGGACATCTACTTTGTGCATGACACAAGTTTTACAACAATTGTTTACAGACAGATTATTTCACTTATAATTCACTGTATCACAATTGCAGTGGGTCAGAAGTTTACATACACTAAGTTGACTGTGCCTTTAAACAGCTTGGAAAATTCCAGAAAATTATGTCATGGCTTTAGAAGCTTCTGATAGGCTAATTGACCTCATTTGAGTCAATTGAGGTGTACCTGTGGATGTATTTCAAGGCCTACCTTCAAACTCAGTGCCTCTTTGCTTGACATCATGAGAAAATCAAAAGAAATCAGCCAAGACCTCAGAAAAAAAAAATTGTAGACCTCCACAAGTCTGGTTCATCCTTGGGAGCAATTTCCAAATGTCTGAAGGTACCACGTTCATCTGTACAAACAATAGTACGCAGGTATAAACACCATGGGACCACGTGGCCGTCATACCGCTCAGGAAGGAGACGCGTTCTGTCTCCTAGAGATGAACGTACTTTGGTGCGAAAAGTGCAAATCAATACCAGAAAAACAGCAAAGGACCTTGTGAAGATGCTGGAAGAAACAGGTACAAAAGTATCTATATCCACAGTAAACGAGTCCTATATTGACATAACCTGAAAGGCCACTCAGCAAGGAAGAAGCCACTGCTCCAAAACAGACATAAAAAAGATAGACTAAGGTTTGCAACTGCACATGGGGACAAAGATCGTACTTCTGGAGAAATGTCCACTGGAATGACGCAACAAAAATAGAACTACTTGGCCATAATGACCTTCGTTATGTTTGGAGGAAAAAGGGTGGGCTTGCAGGCCGAAGAACACCATCCCAACTGTGAAGCACGGGGGTGGCAGCGTCATGTTGTGGGGGTGCTTTGCTGCTGGAGGGACTGGTGCACTTCACAAAATAGATGGCATCATGTGGAATGAAAATGATGTAGATGTATTGAAGCAACATCTCAAGACATTAGTCAGGAAGTTAAAGCTTGGTCACAAATGGGTCTTCCAAATGGACAATGACCCCAAGCATTCTTCCAAAGTTGTGGCAAAATGGCTTAAGAACAATAAAGTCAAGGTATTGGAGTGACCTCAATCGTAAAGAAAATGTGTGGGCAGAACTGAAAAACTGTGTTGTCAGAAGGCCTACAAACCTGACTCAGTTACACCAGCTCCGTCAGGAGGAATGGGCCAAAATTCACCCAACTTATTGTGGGAAGCTTGTAGAAGGCTCCCCGAAACGTTTGACCCAAGTTAAACAATTTAAAGGCAATGCTACCAAATACTAATTGAGTGTATGTAAACTTCTGACCCACTAGGAATGTAATGAAATAAATAAAAGCTGAATTAAATAATTCTCTCTACTATTATTCTGACATTTGACATTCTTAAAATAAAGTGGTGATCCTAACTGATCTAAGACAGGGAATTTTTACTATGATTAAATGTCAGGAATTGTGAAAAAACGAGTTTAAATGTATTTGGCTAAGGTGTATGTAAACTTCCGATTTCAACTGTACAAAAAAAAGAGGGAGGGAGGGAGGGAAATGTGGAAATAGAGTGGTCAGCGTTCATGATAGAGAGCATGAGCGTTAGAGAATACAAAAAAGGAGATAAAGAGTGCCTGGTCAGTGTTTGTGAGGGGAGAAAACAGAAGAAAGAAGGAAGTAGAAAGAGAGTGAAACATAGTGAAAAAAGAGGAAACAACAAGGGCCCTCAAGCAACATTAGGTGCTCCAGCTTGGCAGGGGAAAGCTTGTCTCCTTTACTCTTCAGCGGAGTTCTTTTCATGTCGCTGGACACCGTGCAGCAGGGCTGGACACCGTGCAGCAGGGCTGGACACCGTGCAGCAGGGCTCAACATTAGTGAAGACTGCAAATTAAGGTAGACAATGAGATTGAAACAACAGTGCGAGCGACAGTCATTTGCAAAGGTGAGGCCCTGTGAGAACAACAAATCTGACGTCAGACTGTGATGGAAAGAGAAGAATCACTAATGGAAGAAAACAAAAGCAGGCATGTCACTTTTTTTGCCTTGTGTTCCATCCGGTTAGGCAGGCCACAGAGAGACAATAGTAGTAAGCTTCAGCTTCCAGCCTGCATTAAAACAACGCTGACAACCACAGCAGAATGCTGACCCCTGACCGCTGGCAGACCACAACAGGATCAGTATGGTATTATGGCATCAAGGCCGACTCTGTGTTATATGATGTGGGCACCCTTATGCCAAAAACACATGTTTTCATGTGTTCTTATGTGAAGTTAATGTGATAACATGTGACAACATGTAAAGCAACATGTAATAACATGAAACTACACATGAAAACATGATAACATGTGAAGTGTTCCACAAACACATTTTCACTTGATTTCAGATGTGAAATTTCATTTGAAATCACATAATTTTCCACATGTGATTCTTGCACATATCTAGGCATTTTGACTCGTTGATGACAAAACCACAGCATCCATGTACTGGAGGTTTCATTTTGTGCCTGTGTGTGTGTGCTTCTTGGTTCCTTCCTCCGAGCCAACCCAGGACCATTCGAGGCCCAAGTGTGATCACAGGTTTAAGTGAGAATGTGTGTCTGTGATACACATTTTGCTACACCAGAGCGCTGCCGGGGTCGTTTCCCAGTCAAAGTCCCCGCCAAACAAACAAACACTGACAACAGCAGATACAAGAGCAGCTCTGTGTTCCCCTAGTCTTCAACACACCAACTCTCTCCCCAACTGTCAGTCAAAACAGCTGTACAAACAAATAAAACCAAACTGAAAAAGATAGACACAAACATACACACACACACACACAAACAAACAAACAAACAAACAAACAAGAGTACACACACACTTACACATACACACAAAACAACTAGATCCCTGTGCGTCAGGGAATGGTGTCACTTTGTAGAGGGAGCTCGTTGGCGAGCTCGACCTCTGCCTTTGTCCCCTTTAGTTTGAGTGTAAACAAAGCAGTCACATATGGGTACACAACAACAGGGCCCAGGACAAATGAAGCTCAATGAGCTCCCAGAGTCAGGTATCTTTATACGGGGTAGTTAACCCCTAATGGTATCCTCCAATATCTTTTGTTTACCATCCGTTCAGAGACAGAGGCCCTGGTGGAGCAGGTTGAGAGCTTCAAGTTCCTTGGCGTCCACATCACCAACAAACGAACACGGTCCAAGCACACCAAGAAAGTCTAGAAGAGGGCACGACAAAACCTATTCCCCCTCAGGAGAATTAAAAGATTTGCCATGGGTCCTCAGATCCTCAAAAGCTTCTATAACTGCACCATCGAGAGCATCCTGACGGGTTGCATCACTGCCTGGTATGGAAATCACTGCCTGGTATGGAAATTGCTTGGCCTCCGACCGCAAGGCACTACAGAGGGTAGAGTCTACGGCCCAGTACATCACTGGGGACAAGCTTCCTGCCATCCAGGAACCTATATACCAGGCGGTGTCAGAGGAAGGCCCTACAAATGATCAAAGACTCCAGCCACCCTAGACATAGACTGTCCTCTCTGCTACCACATGGCAAGTGGTACCAGAGCGCGAAGTCTAGGTTCCAGAGGCTTTTAAACAGCTTCTACCCCCAAGCCATAAGACTCCTGAACATCTAATCAAATGGCTACCCAGACTATTTGCATTCCCCCACCCCCTCTTCTACGATGCTGCTACTCTCTGTTTTTATCTATGCATAGTCACTTTAATAACTCTAGGTACATGTACATATTACCTCAATTACCTTGACACCGGTGCCCCCGCACATTGACTCTGTAATGGTACCCCCTGTACATAGCCCCGCTATTGTTATTTAATGCTGCTCTTTAATTATTTGTTATTCTTATCTCTTACTTTTTTTAGGTATTTTCTTAAAACTCTATTGTTGGTTAAGGGCTTGTAAGTAAGAATTTCGCTGTTGTATTCAGAGCATGTGACAAATTAAATTTGATTTGATTTGTTCTAATGATGTAAAAATGCATCCCTCATTCATTCATGCCTTCTCTCGTTCCTTCCTTTCTGACAAAATAAATAATATCCGCCACTCCAAATGGTATTCAATCACCTGTATCAGTTGAATACCTTGTGGAATGGAGGAAGGATTGGAGGATGAATTGTAAAGGTATTCAAACAGGAACAGACTGTCTAGGTGCAATACAGAGGCGCAGGGAATAACCGCAATCACAAATCACGTAAATGATTTGTTCATTTGAACAAACGGATATAAAAAAACGATTTGTTCGGCTCAATAGCCTCTCTATGTTTAATTTGAGAATTGCAGAGATTAAGATGTCTTTATGATGAAAAGTGCTTTGTTAAAACTGTAATCATAAGTATTGATAATTCCACAGGGGGCGATTCAGTGCTTCCAGCCAATACCTCTACAGCAGATAAATCATTCTCAACTGCAGAAGAGATTCTAACTGAGACCATAAGCTGCTCATCCAGTTATTTTGATTTGATTTGAACATCAAAAATAATTCACTGAAATACAATGCTCAGGAGACAATGTTCAAAAGGAAAAAAATTCCCACGTCAGTTTTCGGTGTCACCGTTGACGCCTGTCGTCCAACAAACGTACAGTTCCATCTCAATAAACACCCCTAAATGTGCCCTGACAATTAAGACACAAATACAGTAGATATGACATTATTACCGTTGACACACTAATGGCTAGAGACTGAGATGGTGTTATCTTCAATTACCTTCATTGGGTTGAAAACTAGCGCAGGTAATCGGAGAAAATGGACTGTGTCAAATTACACCCAATTCCCTACATAGTGCACTAGTTTTGACCAGGGCCTATATGTGCACCCCATAGGGATTAGGGTGTCATTTGGGCCACAGCCTAGGTGATCTGAGAAATCGCCTGCTAGATTGTGAATGTGGATAGAGGGAGAGAGGTAGTGTAAATACGTGATCTGTCTGGTTTTCATGTTTGGGTAATGGCATTAATGGCTACCTCGGAGATGAAGACTTAACAGGACATTTGTACCAGCAGCATGAGAGCATGGGGGTGATCTGCTTTGTGTCCCGACGCTGTTAAATTGTAAGGTCAAGCTAGGACACACTGCTGGAAAACATACATGCACACACAAACACAGGCACTCACAAAAAAACGCACACACACACACAGCAGACCTTCTCTGTTTCGGTTGTGAATTTGCTAGGGGTGAAGTTTGTTTAGGAGGCCAGTCATTTCTGCTGTCTTCTCCCTAGCTCTCTCTCCTGCTATGTCAGGGTCTTATTCCAAAGGGTCTTCTGCATTGCTCTCTCTCTCCTGCTCTGGCAGGGTCTTATTCCAAAGGGTCTTCTGCATTGCTCTCTCTCTCCTGCTCTGGCAGGGTCTTATTCCAAAGGGTCTTCTCCCTAGCTCTCTTTCTCCTGCCTTGGCAGGGTCATTTTCCAATGTGTCTTCTGCATTGCTCTCTTTCTCCTGCTCTGGCAGGGTCATTTTCCAACGTGTATTCTAATCTCTAACTCACATCTTATCATTGAGTTTAGTAGCAGTTCAATGAGGTCAATGTGTTTAGGTCAGGGGAGCGAGAAATGCACATCATACACTGAAATCTGTGTCTCTAGGTATTGGGTCTCAATGTCCTGGGTCTGGTCCCTATGTATCTGGGGAAGTGGTGAGTTGGCCTCCATCCAGCTGATCATTCAGTTCATTACATGAACCAGTGGAGGGTGAGACAGGACTGTTCATTACATGGACCAGTGGAGGGTGAGACAGGACAGTTCACTACATGGACCAGTGGAGGGTGAGACAGGACAGTTCACTACATGGACCAGTGGAGGGTGAGACAGGACAGTTCATTACATGGACCAGTGGAGGGTGAGACAGGACAGTTCATTACATGGACCAGTGGAGGGTGAGACAGGACAGTTCATTAGGACCAGTGGAGGGTGAGACAGGACAGTTCATTACATGAACCAGTGGAGGGTGAGACAGGACAGTTCACTACATGGACCAGTGGAGGGTGAGACAGGACAGTTCACTACATGGACCAGTGGAGGGTGAGACATGACTGTTCACTACATAAACCAGTGGAGGGTGAGACAGGACTGTTCACTACATAAACCAGTGGAGGGTGAGACAGTACAGTTTACTACATGAACCAGTGGAGGGTGAGACAGGACAATTCACTACATAAACCAGTGGAGGGTGAGACAGGACAGTTTACTACATGAACCAGTGGAGGGTGAGACAGGACAGTTCATTAGAACCAGTGGAGGGTGAGACCGGACAGTTCATTACATGAACCAGTGGAGGGTGAGACAGGACAGTTCATTACAAGGACCAGCGGACAGTTCATTACATGAACCAGTGGAGGGTGAGACAGGACAGTTCATTAGGACCATTGGCGGGTGAGACCGGACAGTTCATTACATGAACCAGTGGAGGGTGAGACAGGACAGTTCATTACATGAACCAGTGGAGGGTGAGACCGGACAGTTCATTACATGGACCAGTGGAGGGTAAGACAGGACAGTTCATTACATGAACCAGTGGAGGGTGAGACAGGACAGTTCATTACATGGACCAGTGGAGGGTGAGACAGGACAGTTCATTACATGAACCAGTGGAGGGTGAGACCGGACAGTTCATTACATGGACCAGTGGAGGGTGAGACAGGACAGTTCATTACATGAACCAGCAGAGGGTGAGACAGGACAGTTCATTAGGACCAGTGAAGGGTGAGACAGGACAGTCCATTACATAAACCAGTGGAGGGTGAGACCGGACAGTTCATTATATGAACCAGTGGAGGGTGAGACAGGACCTTTCATTAGGACCAGTGAAGGGTGAGACAGGACAGTTCATTACATGAACCAGTGGAGGGTGAGACAGGACCTTTCATTAGGACCAGTGAAGGGTGAGACAGGACAGTTCATTACATGAACCAGTGGAGGGTGAGACAGGACAGTTCATTAGGACCAGTGAAGGGTGAGGCAGGACAGTTCATTACAGGAAACAGTGGAGGGTGAGACAGGACAGTTCATTACAGGAACCGGTGGAGGGTGAGACAGGACAGCTCATTACATGAACCAGTAGAGGGTGAGACCGGACAGTTCATTACATGAACCAGTGGAGGGTGAGACAGGACAGCTCATTACATGAACCAGCAGAGAGTGAGACAGGACAGTTTATTACATGACCCAGTGGAGGGTGAGACAGGACAGTTCATTACATGAACCAGTGGAGGGTGAGACAGGACAGTTCATTACATGAACCAGAGGAGGGTGAGACAGGACAGTTTATTAGGACCAGTGGAGGGTGAAACCGGACAGTTCATTACATGAACCAGTGGAGGGTGAGACAGGACAGTTCATTACATGAACCAGTGGAGGGTGAGACAGGAAAGTGCATTACAAGTACCAGTGGAGGGTGAGACCGGACAGTTCATTACATGAACCAGTGGAGGGTGAGACAGGCCAGTTCATTAGGACCAGTGGAGGGTGAAACCGGACAGTTCATTACATGAACCAATGGAGGGTGAGACAGGACAGTTCATTAGAACCAGTGGAGGGTGAGACAGGACAGTTCACTACATGGACCAGTGGAGGGTGAGACAGGACAGTTCATTAGTACCAGTGGAGGGTGAGACAGGACAGTTCATTACATGGACCATTGGAGGGTGAGACAGGACAGTTCATTACATGGACCAGTGGAGGGTGAGACAGGACAGTTCATTAGTACCAGTGGAGGGTGAGACAGGACAGTTCATTACATGGACCATTGGAGGGTGAGACAGGACAGTTCATTACAAGGACCAGTGAAGGGTGAGACAGGACAGTTCATTACATGGACTAGTGGAGGGTGAGACAGGACAGTTCATTACATGGACCAGTGGAGGGTGAGACAGGACAGTTCATTACATGAACCAGTGGAGGGTGAGACAGAACAGTTCATTACATGGACCAGTGGAGGGTGAGACCGGACAGTTCACTACATGAACCAGTGGAGGGTGAGACAGGACAGTTCATTACATGAACCAGTGGAGGGTGAGACAGGACAGTTCATTAGGACCAGTGGAGGGTGAGACCGGACAGTTCATTACATGAACCAGTGGAGGGTGAGACAGGACAGTTCATTAGGACCAGTGGAGGGTGAGACAGGACAGTTCATTACATGAACCAGTGGAGGGTGAGACAGGACAGTTCATTAGGACCAGTGGAGGGTGAGCCAGGACAGTTCATTACATGAACCAGTGGAGGGTCAGACAGGACAGTTCATTAGGACCAGTGGAGGGTGAGCCAGGACAGTTCATTACATGAACCAGTGGAGGGTGAGACAGGAAAGTTCATTAGGACCAGTGGAGGGTGAGTCAGGACAGTTCATTACATGAACCAGTGGAGGGTGAGCCAGGACAGTTCATTACATGAACCAGTGGAGGGTGAGACAGGACAGTTCATTAGAACCAGTGGAGGGTGAGACCGGACAGTTCATTAGAACCAGTGGAGGGTGAGACAGGACAGTTCATTAGAACCAGTGGAGTGTGAGACAGGACAGTTCATTAGAACCAGTGGAGGGTGAGACCGGACAGTTCATTAGAACCAGTGTAGGGTGAGACAGGACAGTTCACTACATGGACCAGTGGAGGGTGAGACAGGACATTTCGTTACAGGAACCAGTGGAGGGTGAGACAGGACAGTTCATTACATGGACCAGTGGAGGGTGAGACAGGACAGTTCATTACATGGACCAGTGGAGGGTGAGACAGGACAGTTCATTACATGGACCAGTGGAGGGTGAGACAGGACAGTTCATTACATGAACTAGTGGAGGGTGAGACAGGACAGTTCATTACATGGACCAGTGGAGGGTGAGACAGGACAGTTCATTACATGAACCAGTGGAGGGTGAGACAGGACAGTTCATTACATGAACCAGTGGAGGGTGAGACAGGACAGTTCACTACATTGACCAGTGGCGGGTAAGACAGGACAGTTCATTACATGAACCAGTGGAGGGTGAGACAGGACAGTTCACTACATGGACCAGTGGAGGGTAAGACAGGACAGTTCATTACATGAACCAGTGGAGGGTGAGACAGGACAGTTCATTAGAACCAGTGGAGGGTGAGACCGGACAGTTCATTAGAACCATTGGAGGGTGAGACAGGACAGTTTATTAGAACCAGTGGAGGTTGAGACAGGACAGTTCATTAGAACCAGTGGAGGGTCAGACCGGACAGTTCATTAGAACCAGTAAAGGGTGAGACAGGACAGTTCACTACATGGACCAGTGGAGGGTGAGACAGGAAAGTTCATTAGGACCAGTGGAGGGTGAGACAGGACAGTTCATTACATGAACCAGTGGAGGGTGAGACCGGACATTTCGTTACAGGAACCAGTGGAGGGTGAGACAGGACAGTTCATTACATGGACCAGTGGAGGGTGAGACAGGACAGTTCATTACATGAACCAGTGGAGGGTGAGACAGGACAGTTCATTAGAACCAGTGGAGGGTGAGACAGGACAGTTCATTACATGGACCAGTGGAGGGTGAGACAGGACAGTTCATTACATGAACCAGTGGAGGGTGAGACAGGACAGTTCATTAGAACCAGTGGAGGGTGAGACAGGACAGTTCACTACATGGAACATTGGAGGGTGAGACAGGACAGTTCATTAGAACCAGTGGAGGGTGAGATAGGACAGTTCATTAGGACCAGTGGAGGGTGAGACAGGACAGTTCACTACATGGACCAGTGGAGGGTGAGACAGGACAGTTCATTACATGGACCAGTGGAGGGTGAGACAGGACAGTTCATTAGGACCAGTGGAGGGTGAGACAGGACAGGACAGGGGGGTTTACTGTAGTATGATCTCACCTTGATTAAAGCTGGCCCCAATTCACTGGCACACACAAAGGCACGTACCACCGCACACCCAGGCTACAAACACACACACACACACACACACAGGCTACATACAGTACATCATTATAAACTTAGTGGTTCGAGCCCTGAATGCTGATTAGCTGACAGTTGTGGTATATCAGAACGTATACCACAGTTTGACAAAACATGTATTTTTACTGCTCCAGTTATGTTGATAACCAGTTTTATAATAGCAATAAGGCATTTCAGGGGTTTGTGGTATATGGCCAATATACCACAGCTAAGGGCTGTATCCAGGCACTCTGCGTTGTGTCGTGCTGAGGAACAGCCGTTAGCCATGGTATATTGGCCATATACAGTGCCTTGCAAAAGCATTCATCCCCCTTGGCATTTCACCTATTTTGTTGCATTACAACCTGTCATTTAAATCGATTTTTATTTTTATTTCATGAAATGGACATACACAAAATCGTCCAAATTGGTGAAGTGAAATGAAAAAAAAGCTTGTTTAAAAAAAAAATGTATAATAATAATTAAAACGGAAAAGTGGTGCGTGCATATGTATTCACACCCTTTGCTATGAAGCCCCTAAATAAGATCTGGCGCAACCAATTACCTTCAGAAGTCACATAATTAGTTAAATAAAGTCCACCTGTGTGCAATCTAAATGTCACATGATCTGTCACATGTTCTCAGTATATATACACCTGTTCTGAATGGTCCCAGAGTTTGCAACACCACTAAGCAAGCGGCACCATGAAGACCAAGGAGCTCTCCAAACAGGTCAGGGACAAAGTTGTGGAGAAGTACAGATCAGGGTTGGGTTATAAAAAAATATCCAAAACTTTGAACATCCCATGGAGCACCATTAAATCCATTATTAGAAAATGGAAAGAATATGGCACCGCAAGAAACCTACCAAGAGAGGGCTGCCCATCAAAAATCCCAGACCACGCAAGGAGGGCATTAATCAGAGCTGCAAAGCACCATAGCGGAGATAGGAGTATCTGTCCATAGGACCACTTTAAGCCGTACAATCCACAGAGCTAGGCTTTACGGAAGAGTGGCCAGAAACAAGCATTGCTTAAAGAAAAAAAATAAGTAAACACGTTTGGTATTCGTCAAAAGGCATGTAGGAGACTCCCAAAACATATGGAAGAAGGTACTCTGTTCAGATGAGACTAAAATGTAGCTTTTTGGCCATCAAGGAAAACGCTATGTCTGGCGCAAACCCAACACCTCTCATCACCACCAGAACACCATCCCCACAGTGAAGCATGGTGGTGGCAGCATCATGCTGTGGGGATGTTTTTCATCGGCAGGGACTGGGAAACTGGTCAGACTTGAAGGAATGATGGATGGCGATAAATGCAGGGAAATTCTTGAGGGAAACCTGTTTCAGTCTTCCGGAGATTTGAGACTGGGACGGATGTTCACCTTCCAGCAGGACAATGACCCTAAGCATACTGCTAAAGCAACACTCAAGTGGCTTAAAACTTCTTGCAACTATAGGGGGTGCTGTTCCGCATTAGCATATTTGGGTCTCCAAATTAAACTGCCTCGTGCTAAATTCTTGATCGTACAATATGCATATTATTGTTATTATTGGATAGAAAACACTTTCTAGTTTCTATAGAAGTTGGAATTTTGTCTCTGAGTGGTACAGAACAATATCTACAGCACTTTTCATGACAGGGGTCAGATTTCAGAAATTTTTACCCCTGATCTGGAGTCTGTTTTTAAGGCGACAGTGAATGCTATGAAGAAACCGACACTGCCTACGTCTTCCTCTGGGTGTCTGTACGTCATCACGTTTTGAATGGAGTCTATTGCACAATCCCAGCCCATATAAAACCACAAAACGTGGGAGGACCTCCCTCTCTTCTCCGCGCGCCACAAGCAAGATGGACATCGGACCTGCCTCATTCCAAATCGTTGTTTAACTAGTTATATTTCTCCGGTCATGTTTTCAGTCGTTATAGTTGTTAAAAACATCATAATGTAGTTAATTTGAACCGTTTTATAGCAATTTATATCCGTTTAGTGCGATTTTGAGGAATTTCTTTGTCGTGCCCTTTTTAGCTTTGGAAACGTTTCGGGGTGTCGGTCGTTGGTGGTGGACATTTCGAAGGACAGAGGACATCTATCGACCAAAAGACGTTTATAACATAGAAAGGATACATTGCCCAAGAATCTGATGGAAGAACAGCTCAAAGTAAGCAATATTTAATATGATAAATCGTTGTTCTGTCGAAATATTTTAAACGCATATTTCGCCATTTTGTTTGTTATCGCGTCACTTGGCGAACCCTGTATTGAAAAGTAAGGATAATTTTAAAAATGTAAGTCAGCGGTTGCATTAAGAACTAATTTGTCTTTCGATTCCTGTCAACCCTGTATTTTTTAGTCAAGTATATGATTAGCTTTCAATTAAACTAGATCACTCTGATAGATGACGTCAGACATATTGAGGCTTGATTTCCTAGTATTTTTATTGTGTAACCACGGTTTTGTATGGCTAAATATGCACCTTTTCGAACAAACTGTATATGTATGTTGTAAAATGATGTTACAGGAGTGTCATCGGAAGAATTCTGAGAAGGTTAGTGAAAAAATTAATATATTTTGGCGGTGATTACGTTATAGCGCTCTTTGGCTGGAATCGATGCTCTGGTAACGTTTGCACATGTGGTATGCTAACTTATCGATTTATTGTGTTTTCGCTGAAAAACGCTTAGAAAATCTGAAATATGGTCTGAAATCACAAGAACTGGGTCTTTCCATTGCTATGCTTTGTCTATTTTTATGAAATGTTTTATGATGAGTAAATTGGTCATACACGTTGCTCTATCTAGTAATTCTAGTCGATTTGTGATGGTCGGTGCAATTGTAAACTGTGATTTCTACCTGAAATATGCACTTTTTTCTAACAACACCTATCCTATACCATAAATATGTTATCAGACTGTCATCTGAAGAGGTTTTTTATAGGTTATTGGCTATCAATATCTTAGTTTAGCCGAATTGGTGATAGCACCTGAAGGAGTAAGAAACTGATGGAGTTAGAAAAGTGGTGTATTTTGCTAACGTGTTTAGCTAATAGATTTACATATTGTGTCTTCCCTGTAAAACATTTTAAAAATCTGAAATGGTGGCTTTATTCACAAGATCTGTATCTTTCATCTGGTGTCTTGGACTTGTGATTTAATGATATTTAGATGCTACTATCTACTTGTGAAGCTATGCTAGCTATGCTAATCAGTGTGTGGGGGGGGTGGGGGGTGATCCCGGACCCGGGGTAGAGGCTCGTGAAAGGTTAAGGGGAACCATTTAAATGTCTTGGAATGGCCTAGTCAAAGCCCAGACCTCAATCCAATTGATAATCTGTGGTATGATTTACAGATTGCTGTACACCAGCAGAATCCATCCAACTTGAAGGAGCTGGGGCAGTTTTGCCTTGAAGAATGGGCAAAAATCCCAGTGGCTAGATGTGCCAAGTTTATAGAGAGATACCCCAAGAGACTTGCAGCTGTAATTGCTGCAAAAGGTGGCAACAGTGATATATCAGATCAGGTATGACAAAATATTTATTTTACTGCTCTAATTACATTGGTATTCAGTTTATTTTGGCCATAATACCACACCTCCTCGGGCCTTATTGCTTAATTATATCATGTTTGTGTATATTGGAACACACATACACAAATGAAACCTTTATACACACACACACGCACACACACACACACACACACACACACACACACACACACACACACACACACACACACACACACACACACACACACACACACACACACACACACACACACACACACACACACACACACACACACACACACACACACACACACACACACCTATAACCCTCTTTATCAGGCCCCAGTGCTCTCTGATGTGGGCCGGTGGATGCATTGCGGACATCATCTCGTTCTCCATTGACTTTCAGGGAGGCATTGGGGTGGACAGAGCAATGCTATCAGTCACAGTGCAGACACACACACCGTGTCAGGTCAGGGTCCACTGCCTACTGTTGATATAGGCAGACCGCTCAGTCATACATCACACTGCAGTTTGAGCATGGACATCCAGAGTCAAAGTCCTGCTACTCCACCTTTCTCTACATCTAGCATGTGGTCAATTGGGAAATAACCTCTCTCTGTTCTATCCCCTTTCCATCTGTTCTACCCCTTGGCTCATAGTCGATTGTGGGGGTGGGGTCTCTCTCTCGTAAAATTGCTAAAGGAGACCGTTACCTTCGCATCAGTCGACAGTAGATCAATCTCCAATCTGCCTGTCCTATTGATGACTGCACAGATCAGCCTCCAAGTGACAGAGACAGAGGGATGGAGAGATGAGCGAGAGAGGGCGGTATCTGTCGTTTGTCCTCTTTTTTTTGTGGTTGCAGATCTGATTAGCACTGGGGGATTTGATGGCCACACACACGAACGCACACATGGACACACACGCACAAACACCAATGAGAACTGCTATCTAGGTTGAGGTACTGCAAGGTGAATGTTGTAAAAAAGGCTATTGCTAAGCAGTCATTTCTTCCCTTCAGTAATGCACTCTATTAGCAGGAGGAAATACATCAGCGTGAACGAGCTAGGCGGGCGGCACCAGGGGTCTCAACGAGCTAGGAGGGCGGCACCAGGGGTCTCAACGAGCTAGGCGGGCGGCACCAGGGGTCTCAACGAGCTAGGAGGGCGGCACCAGGGGTTTCAATGAGCTAGGAGGGCGGCACCAGGGGTCTCAACGAGCTAGGCGGGCGGCACCAGGGGTTTCAACGAGCTAGGAGGGCGGCACCAGGGGTTTCAATGAGCTATGAGGGCGGCACCAGGGGTCTCAACGAGCTAGGAGGGCGGCACCAGGGGTCTCAACGAGCTAGGAGGGCGGCACCAGGGGTCTCAACGAGCTCTGAGGGTCGGCACCAGGGGTCTCAACGAGCTCTGAGGGTCGGCACCAGGGGTCTCAACGAGCTAGGAGGGCGGCACCAGGGGTCTCAACGAGCTCTGAGGGTCGGCACCAGGGGTCTCAACGAGCTAGGAGGGCGGCACCAGGGGTCTCAACGAGCTCTGAGGGTCGGCACCAGGGGTCTCAACGAGCTCTGAGGGTCGGCACCAGGGGTCTCAACGAGCTCTGAGGGTCGGCACCAGGGGTCTCAACGAGCTCTGAGGGTCGGCACCAGGGGTCTCATCGAGCTAGGAGGGCGGGACCAGGGGTCTCAACGAGCTAGGCGGGCGGCACCAGGGGTTTCAACGAGCTAGGAGGGCGGGACCAGGGGTCTCAACGAGCTAGGCGGGCGGCACCAGGGGTCTCAACGAGCTAGGAGGGCGGCACCAGGGGTCTCAACGAGCTAGGAGGGCGGCACCAGGGGTCTCAACGAGCTAGGAGGGCGGCACCAGGGGTCTCAACGAGCTAGGAGGGCGGCACCAGGGGTTTCAACGAGCTAGGAGGGCGGCACCAGGGGTCTCAATGAGCTAGGAGGGCGGCACCAGGGGTCTCAACGAGCTAGGAGGGCGGCACCAGGGGTTTCAACGAGCTCTGAGGGTCGGCACCAGGGGTCTCAACGAGCTCTGAGGGTCGGCAACAGTGGTCTCAACGAGCTCTGAGGGTCGGCACCAGGGGTCTCAACGAGCTAGGAGGGCGGCACCAGGGGTCTCAACGAGCTCTGAGGGTCGGCACCAGGGGTTTCAACGAGCTCTGAGGGTCGGCAACAGTGGTCTCAACGAGCTAGGAGGGCGGGACCAGGGGTTTCAACGAGCTAGGAGGGCGGCACCAGGGGTTTCAACGAGCTAGGCGGGCGGCACCAGGGGTTTCAGCGAGCTAGGAGGGCGGCACCAGGGGTTTCAACCAGCTCTGAGGGTCGGCAACAGGGGTCTCAACGAGCTCTGAGGGTCGGCAACAGTGGTCTCAACGAGCTCTGAGGGTCGGCAACAGTGGTCTCAACGAGCTAGGAGGGCGGGACCAGGGGTTTCAACGAGCTAGGAGGGCGGCACCAGGGGTTTCAACGAGCTAGGCGGGCGGCACCAGGGGTTTCAACGAGCTAGGAGGGCGGCACCAGGGGTTTCAACGAGCTAGGAGGGCGGCACCAGGGGTTTCAACGAGCTAGGAGGGCGGCACCAGGGGTTTCAACGAGCTAGGAGGGCGGCACCAGGGGTTTCAACGAGCTAGGAGGGCGGCACCAGGGGTTTCAACAAGCTACTGTAGGAGGGCGGCACCAGGGGTCTCAACAAGCTCTGAGGGTCGGCAACAGTGGTCTCAACGAGCTCTGAGGGTCGGCAACAGTGGTCTCAACGAGCTCTGAGGGTCGGCACCAGGGGTCTCAACGAGCTAGGAGGGCGGCACCAGGGGTCTCAACGAGCTAGGAGGGTCGGCAACAGTGGTCTCAACGAGCTCTGAGGGTCGGCAACAGTGGTCTCAACGAGCTCTGAGGGTCGGCACCAGGGGTCTCAACGAGCTAGGAGGGCGGCACCAGGGGTCTCAACGAGCTCTGAGGGTCGGCACCAGGGGTCTCAACGAGCTCTGAGGGTCGGCAACAGTGGTCTCAACGAGCTCTGAGGGTCGGCACCAGGGGTCTCAACGAGCTAGGAGGGCGGCACCAGGGGTCTCAACGAGCTCTGAGTGTCGGCACCAGGGGTTTCAACGAGCTCTGAGGGTCGGCACCAGGGGTTTCAACGAGCTCTGAGGGTCGGCAACAGTGGTCTCAACGAGCTAGGAGGGCGGGACCAGGGGTTTCAACGAGCTAGGAGGGCGGCACCAGGGGTTTCAACGAGCTAGGCGGGCGGCACCAGGGGTTTCAACGAGCTAGGAGGGCGGCACCAGGGGTCTCAACGAGCTAGGAGGGCGGCACCAGGGGTTTCAACGAGCTAGGCGGGCGGCACCAGGGGTTTCAACGAGCTAGGAGGGCGGCACCAGGGGTTTCAACAAGCTACTGTAGGAGGGCGGCACCAGGGGTCTCAACGAGCTCTGAGGGTCGGCACCAGGGGTCTCAACGAGCTCTGAGGGTCGGCACCAGGGGTCTCAACGAGCTCTGAGGGTCGGCACCAGGGGTCTCAACGAGCTCTGAGGGTCGGCAACAGTGGTCTCAACGAGCTCTGATGGTCGGCACCAGGGGTCTCAACGAGCTCTGAGGGTCGGCACCAGGGGTCTCAACGAGCTAGGCGTGCGGCACCAGGGGTCTCAACGAGCTAGGAGGGCGGCACCAGGGGTCTCAACGAGCTAGGTGGGCGGCACCAGGGGTCTCAACAAGCTAGGTGGGCGCGACCAGGGGTCGCTAGGAGGGCGGCACCAGGGGTCTCAACGAGCTAGGAAGGCGGCACCAGGGGTCTCAATGAGCTAGGTGGGCGGCACCATCTCAACAGAGAGGCAGAGTGGCACGCCTGCTCTGAAATACCTATTTTTCTCCTGTCTTCAAATGTTTCACTTTGATCAGTCTCGGCCTTCACTTCATATAGTATATATTCCTCTGCTCTCTCATCTCACTGTCTCTCCATTTTACCTCTCTTTGTATGTGTTCTGCGATAGTATTTTAGTCCTTTTAGCATGGTCACACACACATATACACACAAAGGCACGTACTCCACAGAATCGTGATTTGGTGCTTACTTTGAGACAAACTTTTCTAGTTCAGCTAAATTAGAATGGACGGATCAATGTTCCGTCTCTCAGAGGTCAGGTCAGCAGTGTGGGGAGGAGGAGAGAGAACACAGCACAACCACACAGCAGCAGGCCTAGCCAACTCCTACTGAGGTCTGATAAATGTGTGTGGGACTCCGAGAGGGCAGGAGAGAGAGGGGATAGAGAAGGAGGGAATAGAGAAGGAGGGAATAGAGAAGGAGGGAATAGAGAAGGAGGGGAAGAGAGCAAAACAAAAACATCACAACAAGGAAGGAGGGGGGCGGTTGGATGAGGGGGTGGGCTTCCGTGATTTAACAGTATCACTACGGCAGCCGGAAAAAAGGGGTTGGTCAAAAAGGAGTAGGAGGGAAGATGGAGGGTAAAGGGGTGGACCATGCCTCTATTCATCAACCCACTTTTTAATTATCCCATATTGCCTTCTCCGAGGTTGAGCCTATTTACTCCGGAGGAGGACTTGGACAGAGGCCGATCGGAGCGACTCGGAATTTCAAGCAGGGACGGGTTCCTTCTCTTCACCTCTCACTCCCCTCCAATCCTCCTCCCTTTCACCGAACCCAATCCCCACTACTGGGCTGGGAATGACACGCTCTCTCTTTAGCATTCCACTGCGGCAGTCAGCAGAGCCGGAGCCAATCATTATTCAGCGAAGTGGCCCTCTCTTTTGACTTCCTGCCGACTCCGGTGGAATTGAAACGGGGAGATAAAATAGGTTAATCAAAAGGTACCATTAAAGATACATGACGGCCGCTACGCAGAGAGTTCGGAACTTCTGTTCAAAAGAAGAACTTATCCATAATCAAGTGAAAATGTATAGTTACTTAGCTATCTCAGTTTAACTCACATGGGCTTGTGGCTTTGCAAAGTGTGTCGTGTTGCACTAGCTGTAGGAGAGCTGTTCGGCCTGCTGGGATGGGTTAGGGAGTGCTTGGACACACGTGCATGTGCACACAAAAGCATGTGCACACACAGACACACACACAGTTGTACATGGGTGGTTGAAGAGCGACCTTTGCACTCTTGTCCTAGCTGTGTTTGATGAGTCAAGCTAGAGACTCGTCCTACAGGTATACAGTTGGTTAATTATTATACAAGACTCACACACACACACACACACACACACACACACACACACACACACACACACACACACACACACACACACACACACACACACACACACACACACACACAGGGGAAGAGAAACAAAAGAAGAATTATGCTTAATTAAAACCCAGAGCAGCTACCAAGATAAGGTTGACGTCGACGTAAAAACGGGTGGGGGCTCAAGGCCTGATAACTACCATTCTCCTTTGTGAATGTGGAAAAAAGAAGAGAGTGTGGGGGAAGATGTAACAGCAGTAAAAAGTGACAGACTGCAGCGAGGAAGGAAGTATGTTCTTAAGAAGGCCGAGTGATGTGTGAGGCAGAAGGGAGGATGGGCAGGTGTGGCGCCATAATCGGACTTGTTGAGCCGCAGTAGGGCGCAGTGGAGTTGCAAATTGGCCTTTGTGCAACTACCACAGCGCTTACAGTAGGATCTCTCAGGCAGGTTCAAAGGGCTGTGGCGTCAGAGTCCCCTTTGTGCACAGGGAGATGGGATATTAGCTCGCCAAAACAATCCAGGTTTCCTACTGGGAACTACATCAGAGAGCATAATACACACCATCGGCCTGTTGTGTGTGAAAGCGAGAAAGAGAGAGTGGGGGGCAGCAAGGACAGATACTGTATGACTTGCCCTATGTATATTTAGGCATTTCTCTTACTGTGTTTCAAGTCATCCGTGTAGCCACGTGTTCTACACTACATGTGTGTACAGAGGAGTCAGTATAGTCCCATAAGCAAACAGAAACTGGTGTCAAATTCTTTTTAAAGCCATCAATCTAAGACACCCTTCGCCAGCCCATTTGTACATGTGTGAAATATTGTGTGTGTCTGCTGTATGTGTGTGCATGTGCATGTCTGTGTGTGTTGCTGACTTTCTATATAGGACCCAGCTGCCCATAGCAGGCCCAACCTGTTGTTTGCCTCAGTCCACTGTTTGTCTGGGGCCAACAGCTCTTGATTCAGATGAACTCTGCTCCCCTCCTCCACCAGCCATTCCAGAATCAATATTTCCAAGTACGCAACCTGCCAGCGCTTTTTAAAAGCAAACATCGCTCTATCAATATTATTAATCGGTGACACTGCCTTTGCCCCATGAGCTCATACTCCCACAGAGGCTAGAGGAAGCAGGGGAGTGTGGGTAGTTGTTCGGTCGGGCGTACAGTGAATGGGGTGCGAGTTTGGGATCAGATAAGACAGAGAGGAAAAGTAGACTTTGCGTCATGAAGAGAAATGATGAAGGAAAACAGAGGGATATTAAAACAGCTGGTCTTGATTTTGGCCTTACACACACACACACACGGAAATACCGTAAAAGGATACATTGAGACACATGTACACACATGCGTCCTCTCGCATTACAATTTGTTCTGTGTGAATGTAGTTTCTCACGGTTCACGTCGGTTCACGTGTAGCACACAGAAGTGGAGCAGACGCTTTCAGGCCCGTCTTTCATCTGTGACCATCTCAGTCCATGACCTCACTAAAACAACCAACCCTTTTCAATTCCCCCCACTTAACATCAGAGGCAAACAATGTGTCAACTCTTTGGCTCAAGGAGAACACTAGATGTGGGACACACGGTTGTGCTCCATGTTGTCAGACAAGCGTGGGAGTTCAAGTAAACTTCTGTTTGCAGTGGGAGGTCTCAGTACTGAATGATTTAAGGGACCTGAAAGTCAAAGACTACATCTTCTCTTTGATGATGCAGCTCTATTGAGAAGGGCGCTCAACATGTACTGCATTGACACAAACTCACTGCTGTGCTACTGTCCTCGTTGGTACATCTTTATTGTACCATTGTTGTCATTTTGGAACTTGTGAGCGAGGACAGAAGTATTACTTGTACTTCTGTCCTCGTTGTTTGAGGAGTGTGTAAGCCCAGGTGTGTGTGTTCGTGTCCTTCCCCAGTTTTACCTCACCAAGCAAATCAACTGGGAGCGGCACTATAGCATTAGGTCAAAGGTCGTAAAGTGAAAACAGGCTTATGTTTGAACAGCGCAGCTGGCTGCAGGAAACTAGAGGAGGAACAGGACGTCTTTGTCTCAGTTATGGCTGCATCAACATCTCACGGTTTTACCAATTTGACTTCAGATTCTGACGTTTAATCACATTTCTCCAAATGTCAAATTTCTAAGTTGCTCCAAGCGATACCCCATAACGGCAAAATGCATCGAAAATAAAACAAACTCAGATATCACCTTTAGCAGTAATTACAGCAGTGAGTCTTTCTGTGTAAGTCTAAGATTTTTGCACACCTGGATTGTACAATATTTTCCCATTATTCTTCAAACTGTCACTGTCTTCTTGGTAAGCAACTCCAATGTAGATTTGGCCTTGTTTTAGGTTATTGTCCTGCTGATAGGCAAATTCATTTCCTAGTGTCTGGTGAAAAACAGACTGAACCAGGTTTTCCTCAAGGAAATTTGCCTGTGCTTAGCGCCATTCTGTTGATTTGTTTCATTCTGAAAAACTCCCCAGTCCTTAATGATTACAAGCATACCCATAACATAATGCAGCCACCACTTTGCTTGACAATGTGGAGATAAGTACTCCGTAATGTGTTGTATTGGATTTGCCCCAAACATAACACCATGTATTCAGGACAAAAAGTTAATTGCTTTAGCAGTTTTCCTGTAGTGCCTTGTTGGAGTATTTGTATTCTTTACAGGCTTCCTTCTTATCCCTCTGTCAATTAGCTTACTATTGTGGATTAACTATGAGTAAACTATGAACTATGAGTGTATCAATATAAGTCCACTACAGACATCCATACATGTATATACCCCAAAATGCCAATAGGAAGGACACAGCCTGTCATCTGGAGGTAAAAATATATATATTTGTTGTGTTATATTTGCATCCAATATGTATGTTTGGTGACATTTTGACAAAACATAAAAACTAAGAAAGACTTAGTGAGCTTCCTCTCAGTGACTCAGAACACATTGGTGTCAGCTGAAGGGGGACGTGCAGGATATACCATGAATAATACACCCTCCTGGAGCCTCTCTCCATCCCCCCTCCCTTCCTCCGTACCCTATAAACCCTCCATCCTGTATAAAGCTTTGATGAGCGCACAGGTCGGTCAGGGGGAGACGACTGTAATTGACTGTTTCTCCCCTGAAATATAAAAAGAGAAGAGAAGTGGAATGTCTCCCTAATGGTACCCTATTCCCTATGTAGTGCACTACTTTTAATGGTACCCTATTCCCTATGTAGTGCACTACTTTTAATGGTACCCTATTCCCTATGTAGTGCACTACTTCTAATGGTACCCTATTCCCTATGTAGTGCACTACTTTTGACCAGAGCCCAAAGACTACCATTGAAAACCTTAAGGTCAGTTAGTAATGATGGCCTATCCCCTATCCTTTACAAGGTCAGTAATGATGTGGGTATGAATTTGATGCCTGCAGAAGAACAAAACAGTCCTTGTAAACGTCTCTGATCTAGACATAACGGAAGGTTTATGGACCTGGAAGCTAAGGATCCTGAGTAAAGGACACTTCTATCAGCCACAGAAGAGGTCCTGCTGGTGTTGTGTTGCACCATAACTTGACATAGCCCTCAGAGTGCTAAACAGTAACTTGTGGGTCAAAGCCAGGACCTATGGTGGAATTTGAAATCTTCTACCCAAGATGCATAGCTGAACGGTGAAATTCCAACGCTCAATCGACCCCCCCCCCCAACCCCACGTCTCACTCAATCGATTTTGAGGATCATTCCTTCCCTTATATTCTGCGCTGTTTTTTTTTTTTCTCTCTCTGAGCGAGGCCACTCGGAATATCTCCCTACAGTAATGTCACAGTTATTTTGACAGGCAAAATTCAATTAAGGCGGCGGCATATCTCCACACACACACACACGAGTGATCAGAGAGCAAACTGCTGGCCCGACCTCGGGGACATCTCGGTCCCAGCAATCTAGATTTCACCATCAAAGGCCTGCCGAAATCAGCAAACGATCACAATAGAGGCACATCCTGTCACAAGATTTTTGCCGTTTCCTCCCCTGCCAGCTTATTGGGGGGGGGGGGGGGCTGAAAGTGAAATGTAAAACAGCTTTTCGAGGAAGGATGGTGTTATACTCCTGGAGACCGATAGGGTGTGCAGGCTTTTGTCCTATCCCAGCACCGGATTCAACTAATCAAATCATTATCAAGCCTTTGAGTTGTTGAATCGTGTGTTGGTGAAAAAACACAGAGGACACAGGCAACTGGACAGGAACAAAACCCTGCCCCTCATGTGTGAACCCCCAAGACCAGGAGGGAAGATCACAACATGAGCTTATTGGGTCATCTAACAGAAACAGAAAGTCTCTGTTAAAAAAGCTGTAAGAGAACATACTTACATCCCTAGAGAATCAGCCTTCATTCCTTTTCAAACATAAATCTGTTCAAGGCTCCTAAGTGCAATGGTGCACTTTGTGTGGCGATAACTATTGTTGGTCAGCTGCGTCCCATGGGCCTGAATGGGTGTGGCATGCAGAGCGAAAGTGTGAAGGGTGATGTCTGAGGTGGTGTGTTAGGCCTGTGTTTTCTACACTAGTGCTGTGTGCTAGTGCTAGATGAATGTGTGTGTTGGATAGAGCATGACCTGCCGAGTCCCGGGGGGGAAGGCAAGTGCAGCGAAAAATGGATTTTTCTGGCAGTACTGTGTAACAGTTTTGGAGTCTTCCAACGTACATTAGAGCTCTGCTACCCGACCCGAGTCCGACGGGCCCTGACATTATACATCGGATTAGCACTAAATTTAGTAACACCACATTTTTGAAGCTGAGCCATTTGCTGGTGCTCTGCTGCACAGTACAGTTTTATCTGACTAAGATCATAACATGGTGTCAGAAGTGCTTCAACCTCATCAAATATAAGACAGGAGAGATTTTTTCACAGAAAATAATAACATTCTTTGAGTTTTGTCAGAGTTAAGATGATGAAACGTAGCCAACAGCTCAATGCTCTGTTACATCTTGTCATTGAGCAGAGCAGGCCAAGCAGAGCTGTTGCTATGGTTACTGACTGACTCAGAGCCACCATGAGCAGAGCGAGCTGTACTCAGGGAGCGAGTGAGAGACAGAAAGGAGCAGCTAATGGATTTACTAACGGGGGAAGTTATTTCTGATTTGGAGCCGGGCTGTGTGTGAGTGAGTGTGTGAGAGGGAGCGAGAGAGGCATGAGCAATGAAATCTTCATGTACATGTTATTTCTGTAGAGTAACAGAAGCAATGTGCAAATCACGGGGGGGGGGGCATGAGCTCTCCCAAATGCAACATTTGTCAGCAAGACTCATAAATTAATTCAGGCTGAACTGTGGGCCTAATGACAATTAGCGATGTTTTGTAACGTGTCTCTTTCTATTCATCAAATGGCAGGTGCACAGTGCACTATTTGGATGCTGGAATTATTGTAGAATGGACGAACGTGCACAGGTCTGGCACTCTGAACACAAGGGTGGTCAGAGAGAGAGAGAATCTGAGCCAGAGAGACGGATGGTATTATACAAATATAAAGAGAGTAAGAGAGAACACAGTCGTCGGCACAGTAAACAGTTGCGTTGAAGAAACACAGCGTGCATTCCAGCAGAGAGCCAAGCCAAGCACCAGAAAGAAAGAGCATTCTGTTTCATTTTTAATGTAGGCCGCTTCGTATCGGGTCCATAACAGAAATCTGCAGCAGTCAGCATATTCAGAACGAGCAGAGAAATGATATTTTATGCCCACAGTAAAGAGGGCATCAAACCATAACGGAGTCTGGGAGTAAAAGAAAAAATTAAAGTTTTTAATGATCCTGTTTAATATCTCCATGAAAAGCATAAAGCAAACGGAGACTGTTAATCAAATTAACTCTGTGCTGCAAAGCCCAGCTGCCAAAACTGTCCCACTTCACAGAAAGAGAGAGATGAGAGAGAGAGACACCTTCCTAAAGACCACCACTGAGGGAGTGAGACAGAGGGAGAGAGAGACACCTTCCTAAAGACCACCACTGAGGGAGTGAGACGGAGGGAGAGAGAGACACCTTCCTAAAGACCACCACTGAGGGAGTGAGACGGAGGGAGAGAGAGACACCTTCCTAAAGACCACCACTGAGGGAGTGAGACGGAGGGAGAGAGAGACACCTTCCTAAAGACCACCACTGAGGGAGTGAGACGGAGGGAGAGAGAGACACCTTCCTAAAGACCACCACGGAGGGAGTGAGACAGAGAGAGAGAGACACCTTCCTAAAGACCACCACTGAGGGAGTGAGACGGAGGGAGAGAGAGACACCTTCCTAAAGACCACCACTGAGGGAGTGAGACGGAGAGAGAGAGAGACACCTTCCTAAAGACCACCACTGAGGGAGTGAGACGGAGAGAGAGAGAGACACCTTCCTAAAGACCACCACTGAGGGAGTGAGACTGAGAGAGAGAGAGACACCTTCCTAAAGACCACCACTGAGGGAGTGAGACGGAGAGAGAGAGAGACACCTTCCTAAAGACCACCACTGAGGGAGTGAGACAGAGAGAGAGAGAGAGACACCTTCCTAAAGACCACCACTGAGGGAGTGAGACGGAGAGAGAGAGAGTTACACCTTCATAAAGACCACCACTGAGGGAGAGAGACGGAGGGAGAGAGAGAGAGACACCTTCCTAAAGACCACCACTGAGGGAGTGAGACGGAGAGAGAGAGAGACACCTTCCTAAAGACCACCACTGAGGGAGTGAGACGGAGAGAGAGAGAGACACCTTCCTAAAGACCACCACTGAGGGAGTGAGACGGAGAGAGAGAGAGACACCTTCCTAAAGACCACCACTGAGGTAGTGAGATGGAAAGAGAGAGATACACCTGCATAAAGACCACCACTGAGGGAGAGAGACGGAGGGAGAGAGAGATACACCTGCATAACGACCACCACTGAGGGAGAGAGACGGAGGGAGAGAGAGAGAGATACACCTTCCTAAAGACCACCACTGAGGGAGTGAGACGGAGAGAGAGAGAGACACCTTCCTAAAGACCACCACTGAGGGAGTGAGACTGAGAGAGAGAGAGACACCTTCCTAAAGACCACCACTGAGGGAGTGAGACGGAGGGAGAGAGAGAGACACCTTCCTAAAGACCACCACTGAGGGAGTGAGACAGAGAGAGAGAGAGAGACACCTTCCTAAAGACCACCACTGAGGGAGTGAGACGGAGAGAGAGAGAGTTACACCTTCATAAAGACCACCACTGAGGGAGAGAGACGGAGGGAGAGAGAGAGAGACACCTTCCTAAAGACCACCACTGAGGGAGTGAGACGGAGAGAGAGAGAGACACCTTCCTAAAGACCACCACTGAGGGAGTGAGACAGAGATGAGAGAGAGTTACACCTTCATAAAGACCACCACTGAGGTAGTGAGACGGAGAGAGAGAGAGATACACCTTCCTAAAGACCACCACTGAGGGAGTGAGACGGAAAGAGAGAGATACACCTTCCTAAAGACCACCACTGAGGGAGTGAGACGGAAAGAGAGAGATACACCTTCATAAAGACCACCACTGAGGGAGTGAGACAGAGAGAGAGAGAGACCTTCCTAAAGACCACCACTGAGGGAGTGAGACGGAGGGAGAGAGAGAGACACCTTCCTAAAGACCACCACTGAGGGAGTGAGACAGAGAGAGAGAGAGAGACACCTTCCTAAAGACCACCACTGAGGGAGTGAGACGGAGAGAGAGAGAGTTACACCTTCATAAAGACCACCACTGAGGGAGAGAGACGGAGGGAGAGAGAGAGAGACACCTTCCTAAAGACCACCACTGAGGGAGTGAGACGGAGAGAGAGAGAGACACCTTCCTAAAGACCACCACTGAGGGAGTGAGACGGAGAGAGAGAGAGACACCTTCCTAAAGACCACCACTGAGGGAGTGAGACAGACATGAGAGAGAGTTACACCTTCATAAAGACCACCACTGAGGTAGTGAGACGGAGAGAGAGAGAGATACACCTTCCTAAAGACCACCACTGAGGGAGTGAGACGGAAAGAGAGAGATACACCTTCCTAAAGACCACCACTGAGGGAGTGAGACGGAAAGAGAGAGATACACCTTCATAAAGACCACCACTGAGGGAGTGAGACGGAAAGAGAGAGATACACCTTCATAAAGACCACCACTGAGGGAGTGAGACGGAAAGAGAGAGATACACCTTCCTAAAGACCACCACTGAGGGAGTGAGACGGAGAGAGAGAGAGATACACCTTCCTAAAGACCACCACTGAGGGAGTGAGACGGAAAGAGAGAGATACACCTTCCTAAAGACCACCACTGAGGGAGTGAGACGGAAAGAGAGAGATACACCTTCCTAAAGACCACCACTGAGGGAGTGAGACGGAAAGAGAGAGATACACCTTCATAAAGACCACCACTGAGGGAGTGAGACGGAGAGAGAGAGAGAGACACCTTCATAAAGACCACCACTGAGGGAGTGAGACGGAAAGAGAGAGATACACCTTCCTAAAGACCACCACTGAGGGAGAGAGACGGAGGGAGAGCGAGACACCTTCATAAAGACCACCACTGAGGGAGTGAGACGGAGAGAGAGAGAGATACACCTTCATAAAGACCACCACTGAGGGAGTGAGACGGAGAGAGAGAGAGATACACCTTCATAAAGACCACCACTGAGGGAGTGAGACGGAGAGAGAGAGAGAGACACCTTCCTAAAGACCACCACTGAGGGAGTGAGACGGAGGGAGAGCGAGACACCTTCCTAAAGACCACCACTGAGGGAGTGAGACGGAGAGAGAGAGAGTTACACCTTCCTAAAGACCACCACTGAGGGAGTGAGACGGAGAGAGAGAGAGATACACCTTCCTAAAGACCACCACTGAGGGAGTGAGACGGAGAGAGAGAGAGATACACCTTCATAAAGACCACCACTGAGGGAGTGAGACGGAGAGAGAGAGAGAGACACCTTCCTAAAGACCACCACTGAGGGAGTGAGACGGAGGGAGAGCGAGACACCTTCATAAAGACCACCACTGAGGGAGTGAGACGGAGAGAGAGAGAGATACACCTTCATAAAGACCACCACTGAGGGAGTGAGACAGAGATGAGAGAGAGTTACACCTTCATAAAGACCACCACTGAGGGAGTGAGACGGAGGGAGAGAGAGACACCTTCCTAAAGACCACCACTGAGGGAGTGAGACGGAGGGAGAGAGAGACACCTTCCTAAAGACCACCACTGAGGGAGTGAGACGGAGGGAGAGAGAGACACCTTCCTAAAGACCACCACTGAGGGAGTGAGACGGAGGGAGAGAGAGACACCTTCCTAAAGACCACCACGGAGGGAGTGAGATGGAGGGAGAGAGAGACACCTTCCTAAAGACCACCACTGAGGGAGTGAGACGGAGGGAGAGAGAGACACCTTCCTAAAGACCACCACTGAGGGAGTGAGACGGAGAGAGAGAGAGACACCTTCCTAAAGACCACCACTGAGGGAGTGAGACGGAGAGAGAGAGAGACACCTTCCTAAAGACCACCACTGAGGGAGTGAGACGGAGGGAGAGAGAGACACCTTCCTAAAGACCACCACTGAGGGAGTGAGACGGAGGGAGAGAGAGAGACACCTTCCTAAAGACCACCACTGAGGGAGTGAGACAGAGAGAGAGAGAGAGACACCTTCCTAAAGACCACCACTGAGGGAGTGAGACAGAGAGAGAGAGAGAGACACCTTCCTAAAGACCACCACTGAGGGAGTGAGACGGAGAGAGAGAGAGTTACACCTTCATAAAGACCACCACTGAGGGAGAGAGACGGAGGGAGAGAGAGAGAGACACCTTCCTAAAGACCACCACTGAGGGAGTGAGACGGAGAGAGAGAGAGACACCTTCCTAAAGACCACCACTGAGGGAGTGAGACGGAGAGAGAGAGAGACACCTTCCTAAAGACCACCACTGAGGGAGTGAGACGGAGAGAGAGAGAGACACCTTCCTAAAGACCACCACTGAGGTAGTGAGATGGAAAGAGAGAGATACACCTGCATAAAGACCACCACTGAGGGAGAGAGACGGAGGGAGAGAGAGATACACCTGCATAACGACCACCACTGAGGGAGAGAGACGGAGGGAGAGAGAGAGAGATACACCTTCCTAAAGACCACCACTGAGGGAGTGAGACGGAGAGAGAGAGAGACACCTTCCTAAAGACCACCACTGAGGGAGTGAGACTGAGAGAGAGAGATACACCTTCCTAAAGACCACCACTGAGGGAGTGAGACGGAGAGAGAGAGAGACACCTTCCTAAAGACCACCACTGAGGGAGTGAGACTGAGAGAGAGAGAGACACCTTCCTAAAGACCACCACTGAGGGAGAGAGACGGAGGGAGAGAGAGAGAGACACCTTCCTAAAGACCACCACTGAGGGAGTGAGACGGAGAGAGAGAGAGACACCTTCCTAAAGACCACCACTGAGGGAGTGAGACGGAGAGAGAGAGAGACACCTTCCTAAAGACCACCACTGAGGGAGTGAGACAGAGATGAGAGAGAGTTACACCTTCATAAAGACCACCACTGAGGTAGCGAGACGGAGAGAGAGAGAGATACACCTTCCTAAAGACCACCACTGAGGGAGTGAGACGGAAAGAGAGAGATACACCTTCCTAAAGACCACCACTGAGGGAGTGAGACGGAAAGAGAGAGATACACCTTCATAAAGACCACCACTGAGGGAGTGAGACTGAGAGAGAGAGAGAGACCTTCCTAAAGACCACCACTGAGGGAGTGAGACGGAGGGAGAGAGAGAGACACCTTCCTAAAGACCACCACTGAGGGAGTGAGACAGAGAGAGAGAGAGAGAGAGACACCTTCCTAAAGACCACTACTGAGGGAGTGAGACGGAGAGAGAGAGAGTTACACCTTCATAAAGACCACCACTGAGGGAGAGAGACGGAGGGAGAGAGAGAGAGACACCTTCCTAAAGACCACCACTGAGGGAGTGAGACGGAGAGAGAGAGAGACACCTTCCTAAAGACCACCACTGAGGGAGTGAGACGGAGAGAGAGAGAGACACCTTCCTAAAGACCACCACTGAGGGAGTGAGACAGACATGAGAGAGAGTTACACCTTCATAAAGACCACCACTGAGGTAGTGAGACGGAGAGAGAGAGAGATACACCTTCCTAAAGACCACCACTGAGGGAGTGAGACGGAAAGAGAGAGATACACCTTCCTAAAGACCACCACTGAGGGAGTGAGACGGAAAGAGAGAGATACACCTTCATAAAGACCACCACTGAGGGAGTGAGAAGGAAAGAGAGAGATACACCTTCATAAAGACCACCACTGAGGGAGTGAGACGGAAAGAGAGAGATACACCTTCCTAAAGACCACCACTGAGGGAGTGAGACGGAGAGAGAGAGAGATACACCTTCCTAAAGACCACCACTGAGGGAGTGAGACGGAAAGAGAGAGATACACCTTCCTAAAGACCACCACTGAGGGAGTGAGACGGAAAGAGAGAGATACACCTTCCTAAAGACCACCACTGAGGGAGTGAGACGGAAAGAGAGAGATACACCTTCATAAAGACCACCACTGAGGGAGTGAGACGGAGAGAGAGAGAGAGACACCTTCATAAAGACCACCACTGAGGGAGTGAGACGGAAAGAGAGAGATACACCTTCCTAAAGACCACCACTGAGGGAGAGAGACGGAGGGAGAGCGAGACACCTTCATAAAGACCACCACTGAGGGAGTGAGACGGAGAGAGAGAGAGATACACCTTCATAAAGACCACCACTGAGGGAGTGAGACGGAGGGAGAGCGAGACACCTTCCTAAAGACCACCACTGAGGGAGTGAGACGGAGAGAGAGAGAGTTACACCTTCCTAAAGACCACCACTGAGGGAGTGAGACGGAGAGAGAGAGAGATACACCTTCCTAAAGACCACCACTGAGGGAGTGAGACGGAGAGAGAGAGAGATACACCTTCATAAAGACCACCACTGAGGGAGTGAGACGGAGAGAGAGAGAGAGACACCTTCCTAAAGACCACCACTGAGGGAGTGAGACGGAGGGAGAGCGAGACACCTTCATAAAGACCACCACTGAGGGAGTGAGACGGAGAGAGAGAGAGATACACCTTCATAAAGACCACCACTGAGGGAGTGAGACAGAGATGAGAGAGAGTTACACCTTCATAAAGACCACCACTGAGGGAGTGAGATGGAGAGAGAGAGATACACCTTCCTAAAGACCACCACTGAGGGAGTGAGACGGAGAGAGAGAGAGATACACCTTCATAAAGACCACCACTGAGGGAGTGAGACGGAGAGAGAGAGAGAGACACCTTCCTAAAGACCACCACTGAGGGAGAGAGACGGAGGGAGAGCGAGACACCTTCATAAAGACCACCACTGAGGGAGTGAGACGGAGAGAGAGAGAGATACACCTTCCTAAAGACCACCACTGAGGGAGAGAGACGGAGGGAGAGCGAGACACCTTCATAAAGACCACCACTGAGGGAGTGAGACGGAGAGAGAGAGAGATACACCTTCATAAAGACCACCACTGAGGGAGTGAGACAGAGATGAGAGAGAGTTACACCTTCATAAAGACCACCACTGAGGGAGTGAGACGGAGAGAGAGAGAGAGACACCTTCCTAAAGACCACCACTGAGGGAGAGAGACGGAGGGAGAGCGAGACACCTTCATAAAGACCACCACTGAGGGAGTGAGACGGAGAGAGAGAGAGATACACCTTCATAAAGACCACCACTGAGGGAGTGAGACAGAGATGAGAGAGAGTTACACCTTCATAAAGACCACCACTGAGGGAGTGAGACGGAGAGAGAGAGAGAGACACCTTCATAAAGACCACCACTGAGGGAGTGAGACGGAGAGAGAGAGAGATACACCTTCATAAAGACCACCACTGAGGGAGTGAGACAGAGATGAGAGAGAGTTACACCTTCATAAAGACCACCACTGAGGGAGTGAGATGGAGAGAGAGAGATACACCTTCCTAAAGACCACCACTGAGGGAGTGAGACGGAGAGAGAGAGAGATACACCTTCATAAAGACCACCACTGAGGGAGTGAGACGGAGAGAGAGAGAGAGACACCTTCCTAAAGACCACCACTGAGGGAGAGAGACGGAGGGAGAGCGAGACACCTTCATAAAGACCACCACTGAGGGAGTGAGACGGAGAGAGAGAGAGATACACCTTCCTAAAGACCACCACTGAGGGAGAGAGACGGAGGGAGAGCGAGACACCTTCATAAAGACCACCACTGAGGGAGTGAGACGGAGAGAGAGAGAGATACACCTTCATAAAGACCACCACTGAGGGAGTGAGACAGAGATGAGAGAGAGTTACACCTTCATAAAGACCACCACTGAGGGAGTGAGACGGAGAGAGAGAGAGAGACACCTTCCTAAAGACCACCACTGAGGGAGAGAGACGGAGGGAGAGCGAGACACCTTCATAAAGACCACCACTGAGGGAGTGAGACGGAGAGAGAGAGAGATACACCTTCATAAAGACCACCACTGAGGGAGTGAGACAGAGATGAGAGAGAGTTACACCTTCATAAAGACCACCACTGAGGGAGTGAGACGGAGAGAGAGAGAGAGACACCTTCATAAAGACCACCACTGAGGGAGTGAGACGGAGAGAGAGAGATACACCTTCATAAAGACCACCACTGAGGGAGTGAGACGGAGGGAGAGAAAGAAAGAAAGCACAAAGATATGGCATCCATATTAGGACATCCTCATGCTCAACAGATTACAATAAACCTAGTTTGTGATGTTGATCTCTGCGGCTTGTACATAAGAAACATCATATCCATAACACACAAGGCCTCCTGCTAGGGTCGGGTCTGCAACTACTGGGCACCCGACCGTGACAATGAGATGAGTGGCATACCACCAACCGCTGCCAACCAGCAGGCATTCAGAGCTGTGGGTCATTACACCAACAGGACAACACCGGAGGAGGTTTATTTAAAGAGCAAGGAAGTAGAACACGTGGGGCTCTAACGGAGAATGTGATCCTCAGTTGCCTGTGCGGTCACCCGATCTACCTGAAACTGTCCCACAGGCACAGGGCATGCACACTCACAACGGCAAGTGCTGGATCCCCAAAATCAATACCTGAAACGCGAACTGTAAATGACCTGTTTTACCCTCAACGATTTCCTGATCATCTTTTCTTACGCCGGCCACATCGGTAAAATATGGTTAATGAGTAACAATGCAAGACAACCTGATGAACTGAAGAGTAATGGAGATGTTGGAGCTGTGCCCCTTTGCCGATATGTGTACACACACACTACCGGTCACAGCTGGGCACCGGTGTTTCTGGGCCCTGGCCCGTTTTCAGAGCTGTTAGCTGTTATGCAAGTGAAACCTGAACGACCCAGGGTGATTCAGAAACAGAGGCAGGCTCATCCTTTATTCACGAGCGTGGTTACCTCATTGTGACTTATTTATTAATTTGCCTGGAAGACTTTTTTTTTTGTTGCCTCGCTCACACTGAAGAGCTGCTTGTCCAGCTAAACAACCTCAGTAATGGAACATAGCAATCAAAGTGTGTGTGTGTGTGTGTGTGTGTGTGTGTGTGTGTGTGTGTGTGTGTGTGTGTGTGTGTGTGTGTGTGTGTGTGTGTGTGTGTGTGTGTGTGTTTTTTTTACCTTGCCTTGCCCTTGGCACTTTTTGACTAAATGTCCAATCCACTTCACATGATATCTTCTCTTCCAAGGTCAAGGCCTTTTCCAGAATGTGTAGCTTGCATATAATAATGGGTACAATCTGCATGCTGTGTGTATCCTTTATATAAGAAGAAAAGAATGAGAGCGAGAGAGAGAAAGGAGAGAGAGCGAGGAAGGAAAGAGAAAGGAGAGAGAGAAAGGAGAGAAAGAAAAAGGACATAGGAAAGAGCAAGAGAGAAAGGAGTGAGAGAGAAAGGAGAGGAAGAGAGAAATTGAAACAGAGAGCGAGTGAGAGATTGAGACATCACCAGTCAGCAGCTGATCCAACCTTCTACACATCCTCCCTCCCTCTCTTCCTTGTTCCCTCACTCTCTCCGAGTCCCACCATGAAGAGATCCGCCCGCTTCATCCTTGAGGTCCATAAAAGGCCTAATACCCTCCCCCGCACAGCCAGACAAGAATCACCCGATTGTCTGCCTCATCCGCCACCACAGCCCCTTGTTTCCCTCCACTCTTAGCCCTCGGAATCAGCCAAATCCCGGCACCCCCCACGGCCCATCACAAAACCCTGTTCAGACGGCCCACTATAAAACCCTGTTCAGACGGAGGAGAAAAGCGAGAGGGAAATCCTATTGAGTCTGTCATGTTGAAGACATGATATAGTGTGGTTTTATTTGGCGAGTCAGGCACTAGGAGAATAGGTTTTATTTGGCGAGTCAGGCACAGGGAGAATAGGTTTTATTTGGCGAGTCAGGCACAGGGAGAATAGGTTTTATTTGGCGAGTCAGGCACAGGGAGAATAGGTTTTATTTGGCGAGTCAGGCACAGGGAGAATAGGTTTTATTTGGCGAGTCAGGCACAGGGAGAATAGGTTTTATTTGGCGAGTCAGGCACAGGGAGAATAGGTTTTATTTGGCGAGTCAGGCACAGGGAGAATAGGTTTTATTTGGCGAGTCAGGCACAGGGAGAATAGGTTTTATTTGGCGAGTCAGGCACAGGGAGAATAGGTTTTATTTGGCGAGTCAGGCACAGGGAGAATAGGTTTTATTTGGCGAGTCAGGCACAGGGAGAATAGGTTTTATTTGGCGAGTCAGGCACAGGGAGAATAGGTTTTATTTGGCGAGTCAGGCACAGGGAGAATAGGTTTTATTTGGCGAGTCAGGCACAGGGAGAATAGGTTTTATTTGGCGAGTCAGGCACAGGGAGAATAGGTTTTATTTGGCGAGTCAGGCACAGGGAGAATAGGTTTTATTTGGCGAGTCAGGAACAGGGAGAATATATTTATTTGCGAGTCAGGCACAGGGAGAATAGGTGCTGAGAAAAGGCTCACAGCTGATGGGCGGGCGAGGCAGCACATTGATCACAATGGAGCAGGCGCACTTCAGAAAGGAGGACTCTCACTCAAGCTGAGTCAGAGGGGCAAGAGGAGGGGTTGAGCGCTTCATGCTCAGATGCAGACGCACGTAAACAGAGGCACAATAAAAAGTGCAGTTATAGATAATGCAAGTTGACACACACAGAAACACAAAGAGACATACACAGCAACAAAGAGAGACCAGGTCACAACTCTCAGCAAACTAGATGTAATATATATATATATATATATGTTTATATATATATATATATATATACACACACACACACACAGTTGAAGTAAAAATTTCACATACACCTTAGCCAAACACATTTAAACTCAGTTTTTCACAATTCCTGACATTTAATCTGAGTAAAAAATCCCTGTCTTAGGTCAGTTAGGATCACCACTTTATTTTAAGACTGTGAAATGTCAGAATAATAGTAGAGAGAATGATTTTCAGCTTTTATTTCTTCCATCACATTCTCAGTGGGTCAGAAGTTTACATACACTAAATTATTATTTGGTAGCATTGCCTTTAAATTGTTTAACTTGGGTCAAACGTTACGGGTAGCATTCCGCAAGCTTCCCACAATAAGTTGGGTGAATTTTGGCCCATTCCTCCTGACAGAGATGGTGTAACTGAGTCAGGTTTGTAGGCCTCCTTGCTCGCACACACTTTTTCAGTTCTGCCCACAAGTTTTCTATAGGATTGAGGTCAGGGCTTTGTGATGGCCAATCCAATACCTTGACTTTGTTGTCCTTAAGCCATTTTGTCACAACTTTGGAAGTATGCTTGGGGTCATTGTCCATTTGGAAGACCCATTTGCGACAAAGCTTTAACTTCCTGACTGATGTATTGAGATGTTGCTTCAATATATCCACATCATTTTCAATTCTTGATGATGCCATCTATTTTGTGAAGTGAACCAGTCCCTCCTGCAGCAAAGCACCCCCACAACATGATGCTGCCACCCCCGTGCTTCACGGTTGGGACGGTGTTCTTCAGCTTGCAAGCATCCCCCTTTTTCATCCAAACATAACAATGGTCATTATGGCCAAACAGTTCTATTTTTGTTTCATCAGACCAGAGGACATTTCTCCAAAATGTACGATCTTTGTCCCCATGTGCAGTTGCAAACCGTAGTCTGGCTTTTTTATGGCTGTTTTGGAGCAGTTGCTTCTTCCTTGCTGAGCGGCCTTTCAGGTTATTTATTTATTTATTTATTTTTTATTTCACCTTTATTTAACCAGGTAGGCTAGTTGAGAACAAGTTCTCATTTGCAACTGCGACCTGGCCAAGATAAAGCATAGCAGTGTGAACAGACAACACAGAGTTACACATGGAGTAAACAATAAACAAGTCAATAACATGGTAGAAAAAAAAGAGAATCTATATACAATGTGTGCCAAAGGCATGAGGTAGGCAATAAATCGAATAATTACAATTTAGCAGATTAACACTGGAGTGATAAATCATCAGATGATCATGTGCAAGAAGAGATACTGGTGTGCAAAAGAGCAGAAAAGTAAATAAATAAAAGCAGTATGGGGGGTGAGGTAGGTAAATTGGGTGGGTAGTTTACAGATGGACTATGTACAGCTGCAGCGATCGGTTAGCTGCTCGGATAGCAGATTTTTAAAGTTGTTGAGGGAGATAAAAGTCTCCAACTTCAGAGATTTTTGCAATTCGTTCCAGTCGCAGGCAGCAGAGAACTGGAAGGAAAGGCGTCCAAATGAGGTTTTGGCTTTAGGGATGATCAGTGAGATACACCTGCTGGAGCGCGTGCTGCGGGTGGGTGTAGCCATCGTGACCAGTGAACTGAGATAAGGCGGCACTTTACCTAGCATAGCCTTGTAGATGACCTGGAGCCAGTGGGTCTGACGACGAACATGTAGCGAGGGCCAGCCGACTAGGGCATACAGGTCGCAGTGGTGGGTCGTATAAGGTGCTTTAGTAACAAAACGAATGGCACTGTGATAAACTGCATCCAGTTTGCTGAGTAGAGTATTGGAAGCTATTTTGTAGATGACATCGCCGAAGTCGAGGATCGGTAGGATAGTCAGTTTTACTAGGGTAAGTTTGGCGGCGTGAGTGAAGGAGGCTTTGTTGCGGAATAGAAAGCCGATTCTTGATTTGATTTTGGATTGGAGATGTTTGATATGAGTCTGGAAGGAGAGTTTGCAGTCTAGCCAGACACCTAGGTACTTATAGATGTCCACATATTCTAGGTCGGAACCGTCCAGGGTGGTGATGCTAGTCGGGCGTGCGGGTGCAGGCAGCGAACGGTTGAAAAGCATGCATTTGGTTTTACTAGCGTTTAAGAGCAGTTGGAGGCCACGGAAGGAGTGTTGTATGGCATTGAAGCTCGTTTGGAGGTTAGATAGCACAGTGTCCAAGGAAGGGCCGGAAGTATATAGAATGGTGTCGTCTGCGTAGAGGTGGATCAGGGAATCGCCCGCAGCAAGAGCAACATCATTGATGTATACAGAGAAAAGAGTCGGCCCGAGAATTGAACCCTGTGGTACCCCCATAGAGACTGCCAGAGGACCGGACAACATGCCCTCCGATTTGACACACTGAACTCTGTCTGCAAAGTAGTTGGTGAACCAGGCAAGGCAGTCATTAGAAAAACCGAGGCTACTGAGTCTGCCGATAAGAATATGGTGATTGACAGAGTCGAAAGCCTTGGCCAGGTCGATGAAGACGGCTGCACAGTAATGTCTTTTATCGATGGCGGTTATGATATCGTTTAGTACCTTGAGCGTGGCTGAGGTGCACCCGTGACCGGCTCGGAAACCGGATTGCACAGCGGAGAAGGTACGGTGGGATTCGAGATGGTCAGTGATCTGTTTGTTGACTTGGCTTTCGAAGACCTTAGATAGGCAGGGCAGGATGGATATAGGTCTGTAACAGTTTGGGTCCAGGGTGTCTCCCCCTTTGAAGAGGGGGATGACCGCGGCAGCTTTCCAATCCTTGGGGATCTCAGATGATACGAAGGAGAGGTTGAACAGGCTGGTAATAGGGGGTGCGACAATGGCGGCGGACAGTTTCAGAAATAGGGGGTCCAGATTGTCAAGCCCAGCTGATTTGTATGGGTCCAGGTTTTCCAGCTCTTTCAGAACATCTGCTATCTGGATTTGGGTAAAGGAGAAGCTGGGGAGGCTTGGGCGAGTAGCAGCGGGGGGGGCGGGGCTGTTGGCCAAGGTTGGAGTTGCCAGGAGGAAGGCATGGCCAGCCATTGAGAAATGCTTGTTGAAGTCTTCGATTATCACGGATTTATCGGTGGTGACCGTGTTACCTAGCCTCAGTGCAGTGGGCAGCTGGGAGGAGGTGCTCTTGTTCTCCATGGACTTTACAGTATCCCAGAACTTTTTGGAGTTAGAGCTACAGGATGCAAATTTCTGCTTGAAAAAGCTGGCCTTTGCTTTCCTGACTGACTGCGTGTATTGGTTCCTGACTTCCCTGAACAGTTGCATATCGCGGGGGCTCTTCGATGCTATTGCAGTTCGCCACAGGATGTTTTTGTGCTGGTCGAGGGCAGTCAGGTCTGGAGTGAACCAAGGGCTATATCTGTTCTTGGTTCTGCATTTTTTGAACGGAGCATGCTTGTCTAATATGGTGAGGAAGTAACTTTTAAAGAATGACCAGGCATCCTCAACTGACGGGATGAGGTCAATATCCTTCCAGGGTACCCGGGCCAGGTCGATTAGAAAGGCCTGCTCGCAGAAGTGTTTTAGGGAGCGTTTGACAGTGATGAGGGGTGGTCGTTTGACCGCGGACCCGTGGCGGATACAGGCAATGAGGCAGTGATCGCTGAGATCTTGATTGAAGACAGCAGAGGTGTATTTGGAGGGCAGGTTGGTCAGGATAATGTCTATTAGGGTGCCCATGTTTACGGATTTAGGGTTGTACCTGGTGGGTTCCTTGATGATTTGTGTGAGATTGAGGGCATCAAGCTTGGATTGTAGGACTGCCGGGGTGTTAAGCATATCCCAGTTTAGGTCACCTAACAGAACAAACTCTGAAGCTAGATGGGGAGCGATCAATTCACAGATGGTGTCCAGGGCACAGCTGGGAGCTGAGGGGGGTCGGTAGCAGGCGGCAACAGTGAGAGACTTATTTCTGGAGAGATTAATTTTTAAAATTAGAAGTTCGAACTGTTTGGGCACAGACCTGGAAAGTATGACAGAACTTTGCAGGCTATCTCTGCAGTAGATTGCAACTCCTCCCCCTTTGGCAGTTCTATCTTGACGGAAAGTGTTATAGTTGGGTATGGAAATCCCAGAATTTTTGGTGGCCTTCCTAAGCCAGGATTCGGACACGGCAAGGACATCAGGGTTGGCAGAGTGTGCTAAAGCGGTGAGTAAGGCAAACTTAGGGAGGAGGCTTCTGATGTTGACATGCATGAGGCCAAGGCTTTTTCGATCACAGAAGTCAACAAATGAGGGTGACTGGGGACATGCAGGGCCTGGGTTTACCTCCACATCACCCGAGGAACAGAGGAGTAGTAGGATGAGGGTGCGGCTAAAGGCTATCAAAACTGGTCGCCTAGAGCGTTGGGGACAAAGAATAAAAGGAGCAGATTTATGGGCGTGGTAGAATAGATTCTGGGCATAATGTGCAGACAGGGGTATGGTGGGGCGCGGGTACAGCGGAGGCAAGCCCAGGCACTGGGTGATGATAAGAGAGGTTGTATCTCTGGACATGCTGGTCTCAATGGGTGAGGTCACCGCATGTGTGGGGGGTGGGACAAAGGAGGTGTCAGAGGTACGGAGAGTGGAACTACAGGGTCCATTGCAAACCAAAACAATGATAATGTTAACTAGCCTGAACAACAGTATGCAAGGCATATTGATATTTGAGAGAGACATACAATAAGGCATAAAGTGATTGCAGGTCTTGATTGGGAGAGCTAGCTAAAACAACAGGTAAGATAACAGCAGCAATAACAGGGTGCTAGTCTAACACAGCAACAACAGGTAAAAATGGCGACGACTAGGCAGAGAGGGTCGGATTAACTACACACAGATCCTGAGTTAAAGCACAGAGCCGACAGATAAAACACAAATAAACAGAATGGAGTACCGTGAATTAATGGACAGTCAAGCATGCATCAGCTATGTAGCCAAGTGATCATAGTGTCCAGGGGGCAGCCGTAGATGGAGCAGGGAGGCCTCCACTAAGCTAGCACGCGGCGTTTAAAGTTAGTAGCCCGGGGGGTGGTCTGCTCAGACGGAGGGGGTCTGCTCAGACGTGGTCGTGTCGACAGAGAATCCAAGCCGGATGGCGAAAGAGAGGTTGTGAATTGTAGAATTGTGTTTGCTAACTGGTGCTAGCTTCGTGGCAGTGGCGCTAGCTGCGCTAGCTGCAAGCTAGCTGTGAGGATCAGAAGTAGTGGCTCAGGGATTACGGCAGGAATCCGGCGTTGTTGTCGAGAGACAGTCCGATGCTGGTAAATTGGTGAGTAATATCCAGGCTAATAACAGGGCTGGTGTCTGTGCAGAAGGTAAAAGCTACTAGCAGCGGCAAATAAACGGCTAAATTAGCTTGTAGCTGATTTAGACCAGTTGTGATGGATTGGCAGGGCTCTGTGTCGGCAAAAAAGGTCCAGTCCAATTGGCAAAAGAGGTATTGTAGCCCAAGAATTCGCTGGTAGACCTCTTCGGCTAGCCGGCAGATGGGCCTAGCTCGAGGCTAGCTCAAGGCTAACTGGTGCTTGCTTCGGGACAGAGGTGTTAGCCAGTAGTAGCCACTCGGTTGCAGCTAGCTAGCTGTGATGATACGGTGTAATTGTCCAGAGCTTGCGTCAGGAATCCGGTGATGTGGTAGAGAAAAAGCAGTCCTATATGCTCTGGGTTGATATCGCGCTTGCAGACTGGCAGGTATTGGCCCGAGCTGAAGCTGGCTGTGTCCGAGTTAAGGGTGAAGACCGCAGCAGTGGCTAACTGACTACTAGCTAGTAGCTAGTTATCTGGCTAGCTTCTGATTGGGGTTACGGTTCTAAAGTATAAAAAAAAATAGCAGGTCCGTACCACATTGGGTGAGGCGGAATGTAGGAATGTATATTCAGTTCCTAGATGGAAAGTGAAATTAAAATATATACGAAATGTATACGAAAAATACGAGGACTATTTACACGGGACAAGACACGACAAACACACGTCCGACTGCTACGCCATCTTGGATTCGTTCATGTCGATATAGGACTCATTTTACTGTGGATCTAGATACTTTTGTACCTATTTCCTCCAACATCTTCACAAGGTCCTTTGCTGTTTATCTGGGATTGATTTGCACTTTTTGCACCAAAGTACGTTCATCTCTTGGAGACAGAACACGTCTCCTTCCTTCCTTGGCTGATTTCTTTTGATTTTCCCATGATGTCAAGCAAAGAGGCACTGAGTTTGAAGGTAGGCCTTGAAATACATCCACAGGTACACCTCCAATTGACTCAAATGAGGTCAATTAGCCTATCAGAAGCTTCTAAAGCCATGACATAATTTTCTGGAATTTTCCAAGCTGTTGAAAGGCACAGTCAACTTAGTGTATGTAAACTTCTGACAAACTGGAATTTGATACAGTGAAATAATCTGTCTGAAAACAATTGTTGGAAATATGACTTGTGTCATGCACAAAGTAGATGTCCTAACTGACTTGCCAAAACTTTAGTTTGTTAGCATGACATTTGTGGAGTGGTTGAAAAACAAGTTAATGACTCCAACCAAAGTGTATGTAAACTTCCAACTTCAACTGTATGTATGTATGTATGTTTATATTTGTCACATACACTGAATTTGTAGGGTATTTGGTACCTTCTTCTCTGCTATTGTAAATCTCAAGGTTAAAGAGAGGAAAACACACAGTAAATTACTTTGTGAACAAATCTCATTGGAGTAGGTGTCAGCCATGGTTCAAAAAGGAATTATTTCAAGCCAGGGTGAGATGACTGGGGAAATATGTGAGACCTGTTTTCATCAGTTGTTAGAACAGCCAATGCAATCAAATAAAATAATGATAAAGAAAACAATATCATTGGGTAACTTCCTTGGGGTCTGTCTGTCTACTTGTCTGCCTGACTGCCTGTCTGACTGTCTGTTTGTCTGAATGTGCTTATACTCTCTGTCCGTATGTTTGTCTGTCCGTCCAACCACCTGTGTCTGTCTATCCTGCATCTCTTTTGTCCCTGTTCCTTTATTCCTGGTGGCCGTTAGGAATTTGTTACAATGGTCTCAATAGTATAGTAAGAGTGAGTGTATTGTGAGTATGCCATACCTGCATACGTAGTCATCAAGGGCAGTGCAATGGCATCAACATTCCAATCTAATCTCCCTATCGTGTGAATCACAGTGGCAGTCACAGACAGGGCATGGCTAGTAGGTAAAGCCAACTAAGGCCTTAAACCTAATCAATGAACCCTTCTGAAACTAGTACACTGACATGTGTTCCAAATGTCACTTTGGTGCACGAACTTAAGGCTGGTTTACAGTTAGTCTATCCACATGTCTGTAGACAGTTGTTGCAGTGACATCACAAATATTCTATTGTCGTCCGACATCAAACTTGTTGTCGTTATGAAAAAGTAGAAACACAAAAACGATAGCTTGCATGACAGACTAGTGGTCCAAAATAGCATAAATTCTGTATTTTAACACCCATAAATCCATCCATTTAAACATTTATTTAGTACAGTCGTTGCTCCACTAAAAGTTTTGCGATTATGTAATTTGTGGTTTAGTACGGTACCCTGCGTCACCACTTCATTGCTCCAGACCAGCACAAGGGGGAGGTAGAGCACTGATTATGCTTTTGGGTCCTACTGTGTCTCTAACTGACAATGAATGGGCAACATAAACCGTAAATAGAAACTGATAATTGTGCACGACTTCAGTATTACTTACTAAAACTGTTGTTACACTAAGGTTTTAATTATTTTATTTTGTTAGGATTATTTTGCTCTTACTGTAGTACTGTAGGCCACTCCTGACCAATCATATTGTACAGTGCCTGACTAGCGCAGCGGTCTAACACACTGCATAGCAGTGCAAGCTGTGTTGCTACAGATGCTGGTTCAATACCCGTGCCGGCCTCGACTGGGAGACCCATGAGATGACTGTAGGTTTTTGGTTTCTCTCCCTCTAAAAACAGCAATATATAATTCTAAATAACAAACTGGCTTTATTTACAAACTAGTAACAATGTCTCAGTCCATGTTTAACAATGGCCTTTTTCCTCGCTTATTTTACGTTATTTGAAAACAAAATCATCTCCAAAATATTATTTTTTAAACAAGGCGATTATTATTAATTTAGAATGATATAAAAGCCCCTTGGATGTTCTCCCAGATATATTATTAACCCTGTATATATATATGTTTTGTTATATTGGTCATGGCTCCCGAGCGGCGAACGATGGAATTGCCTTCCAGTTCTCCTGCTGTATCCACTGAAACAGTGGTGGGCGAGAGGGGGATAATGGCGCTGACTAGGGAAACGTTCCCGCTGTTCTTAGTGCCAGTCTGCGCGTTCAAACTAAAACAATGTAACTAATAACAGAGTGAAAAATGCCCCTTAGATATGAATTGGGAGGGCAGATATTAAATATTAAAGCATTAGAGAGCCGTCACTCAAAAGTTATACTTAAATCCAAATTGGATATAATGAAAAATGACATGAAAAGCACACATTTGTAAATCCTAAACTCTAAAAGTAATTGGAAAGGTAGATACAAATTATTTGTGACATTGTGGTTACTGTAAAGCATGTAAACAAGATGCTGTGTTTTTATTTACAGTAGTGATGGACAGCTGGTGGCATTTTGAAAACAGGTTTTCAAACATTTGAGCCCGATTAGCAGGACAATATACTCTTTATAGCCCGGCCACTGTAGGTGTGAACATCCCCCTACCTAAAAAAAATGACATTGCGACCAAAGAGAACAGACGAAATGGACATTGTTTTCATCAAGCCAGCTTCTTTCTATGGTGCTACCCGTTCCAGGGTTAGGATCGTAACCACAAAAGGACTTGAAAATGAGCCGGAGCTGAGAGGATCACAAAAACTAAAGGAATTTTGGTTTCAATGCATTTTGTTTAAAACATATTTTTATATAGCCTATCAATGTGTCGGCATACTGAGTAATACAATCGATAATTAAGCAAAATATTAAATAAAAATGTAAAATACTAAAATGATTGTGTACTAAAAACGCGAATGTGTTTTTGCAGACCATACAAACATGCCGACAACCATCCGTGGAGATCAGTGGACAACGGGCTGGACAACGGGCTGGACAACAGGCTGGACAACGGGCTGGACAACGGGCTGGACAACGGGCTGGACAACGGGCTGGACAACGGGCTGGACAACGGGCTGGACAACGGGCTGGACAACGGGCTGGACAACGGGCTGGACAACGGGCTGGACAACGGGCTGGACAACGGGCTGGACAACGGGCTGGACAACGGGCTGGACAACGGGCTGGACAACGGGCTGGACAACGGGCTGGACAACGGGCTGGACAACGGGCTGGACAACGGGCTGGACAACGGGCTGGACAACGGGCTGGACAACGGGCTGGACAACGGGCTGGACAACGGGCTGGACAACGGGCTGGACAACGGGCTGGACAACGGGCTGGACAACAGGCTGGACAACGGGCTGGACAACAGGCTGGACAACGGGCTGGACAACAGGCTGGACAACGGGCTGGACAACGGGCTGGACAACGGGCTGGACAACGGGCTGGACAACGGGCTGGACAACGGGCTGGACAACGGGCTGGACAACGGGCTGGACAGAGGGCTGGACAGAGGGCTGGACAACGGGCTGGACAACGGGCTGGACAACAGGCTGGACAACGGGCTGGACAACGGGCTGGACAACGGGCTGGACAACAGGCTGGACAACGGGCTGGACAACGGGCTGGACAAAGGGCTGGACAACGGGCTGGACAACGGGCTGGACAACGGGCTGGACAACGGGCTGGACAACGGGCTGGACAACGGGCTGGACAACGGGCTGGACAGAGGGCTGGACAACGGGCTGGACAACGGGCTGGACAACGGGCTGGACAACGGGCTGGACAACGGGCTGGACAACGGGCTGGACAACGGGCTGGACAACGGGCTGGACAACGGGCTGGACAACGGGCTGGACAACAGGCTGGACAACGGGCTGGACAACGGGCTGGACAACAGGCTGGACAACGGGCTGGACAACGGGCTGGACAACGGGCTGGACAACGGGCTGGACAACGGGCTGGACAACGGGCTGGACAACGGGCTGGACAACGGGCTGGACAACGGGCTGGACAACGGGCTGGACAACGGGCTGGACAACGGGCTGGACAACGGGCCGCACCAGAAAAACACATGGTTGCCAAGAAAGCGGTTCGTTTAAAATGTATGCAGTGTGTTGGAGTCACTTTTAATTCCTAATTGATCTACCGTTTCTATAATAGGCCCCTGTAATGGATGGGGGCTCAGGGCGGTACCATTCTGCTCATCTGATGAAAGTGCCCATGGATCAGATTCAAACTGACGGAGATCGAGTTAGAGGCAGACCAGCAGAAAGAGACACATTATCGGAGGGCAGAGATACGGGCAACATCTGATGCATTGGTCCAGAACCAGGTGGCATTGGCAGAGAAACAGGCGGAGAATGACGCGTTGAAGGGGGCGAGGAACGAGATGGAGTCACAATCCATGCCAGGCACACCTGTGAGCTCTGGAACTCCACCTCCGACAGGCAGAGTCAACATACCTGGCGGGTTCATCAGGTTGTCGGTTCACCCTGACGTTTCTATTCCTCTTCTGACAACAGAACTTAACCAACTGCTCACCAGGCACAGCAAGGGCTGTCCGGACCGTTCTGCTGTTCTGCTATAGCCTAATAAACAAATGCAGGTGGCTTATATCTTCAAAATGCTTTATTATCCAAATGTAAAAGCATTTACTGTACAGTACAGTATTTCTTCATCAGCATCCTTATGCTTGCATGAATAAAATAATGATAAAAATACTCTTTCAAAATAACGATGTTTATTTAGTTATGGATCCATCACTGAATTACAGAAATAATGGAACAAAGTTGTCTAATGAAGGTAAACAAATTGTTGCTTACTGGAAAATACTATTTCAAACACACACGTCACGTTGTACAGCGCCATTATGGCTATTAGCAGGACTATATTTTAGTGTTTATGGGCGGTGCACAATTGGCCCAGCGTTTCTCTCCCTCTAGAAACAAAAATGTTTTGGCCTTTACAAATATTATTTTGTCCTTTATTCAGATTACAAATCGGTCACTTTTTTTGTCCTTTATTCAGATGACAAATCGGTCACTTTTTTTAACGAAATAACCTCCAAAATATCATTATATATTATCAAGTTGATGGCACAATCATATAGCCCGGCACTTACATAACGCTGAGTGACTCACTCATTCATGGATTTGGATCAAAATACATAAGTTCCAACATTCTTTCTGATAGTCTTTAATAAAGAAATATTTTGGTTATCCTGACCTGTACACCATGTACAGTATTATAATAGCCCACTACGGGCTATTAGCAGGACAATATACCTTTACCAACACCTCTCTGTATTTTGACACTGTGGATGGGGGTTCCCGAGTGATGGGGGCTCCCGCAGTGCAATATGAGTTGCTACAGATCCAGGTTCGATACCTGTTCCAGCCGCCAAAGGGAGACTGGTTTTAAGTTTGGTTTTTGGTTTTAATTTAGAATCCTCCAATCCTCTATATGTAATTATTGGCGGAGAGTCACGTCATATTTTTTGATATACTGTAGGTCTACCGTAGGCGACATGAGTCTCACTAGTGTTGAGTAATGTGCTGTTAAAAGTGGTGTAGGTCTTATTTATTTAAAGAGCATATTGAAGTTTGAAGCAACTGCCTACAACTATTTTAGCACCATTTCATGCTGTTCTGAGTCAAGCATGGGGACTGGTCTTGATAAATCAATGAGATTTTTATTTTTCACTGAATCTCCGTTTGGGTATTGGTTAGACTAGAGTGTAGAAATGTTATGCTCTTTGTGTAACCTTTATTTAACTAAGCAAGTTAGTTAAGAACAAATTCTTATTTACAAGGACAGCCTACTCCTTCCTCCCCAATGGGGAATTGAACCCCGGTCTCCCACGTGCCTGCACAAAATGGGGATTCTTTAGCTAAATAGCCCAGTACTGTAGCCTACTCCCAACCATCACGTTGTACAGCACCATATTTTCCATTCCATCCTAAAGGAAACCCAGAGGGTTTTCGTTTTTCTTGGAATAATAACACCATAATATTAATTTAATTAATTAAGCAAAATTTCTTACAAATCAGTCCCATATACTATGTTCTTACAAAAATGTTTTTTTTATTCTTTAGTACAGCCGCTATTGAATGCTATCAAATGCTTCTCAAAGATGCCCTCTGGTGGTCAAACTAGCACTAACTAGCATTAATGGTACCAGTGGTTGACACTTAAATAACGTGCCATAGAATTCTGCTGCACCATGCAAGCTGTGCTGCAGTACGCTGCAGCTTTTAAAGGACGAACCACTGTATATGTCAATCTAGCAAACCAACTACAAGCAACTTTCTAGCCAGTTCAAATAATGACTATATCAGACAGACAACATCTTAACTAATTTGTATTTATTATTACAGGAAAATAAACTAATAACAAGATCATTATTTCAGAAGTTAATGGGAGCTAATTACAGGAAATAAGTACGGTTGTTAGTGTGACGGAATAATAGCAGGGCATTCTACCAGAGAAATTTTGAATTTATGCACGTCTCATTGCTGTCGTAGTCAGGTAACCATAAGAACGGACGCAGCGACAGGGTCAAAGTTGAACTTTTTTAATCTGTCTGCGACAAGGAAACTAACAGTCGCAGCGACGGGCTACAGACATTCCAACGGAGTATAAATTAAATAAAATGTAATTTTGACCAGCGATACTTGTCACATTCCAATTGTATCTACAGACATGTCGAAAAATACAAACCAGCCTTTAGTGTCTGTGCAAAACCTGTTCCACTTGACCAACATGGTAACAAAAAATCCCCAATACCTGATCCACAGGTTCATCCGAAAGACAGTGTTTTTTTCCATTTCCTGTAGCCTCTCTCTGTAATCAGACCGATCTGATAACAAAAACATGAATAAAACCAATATTTTAGAAAGCTATTGGGGATTTAGTCATTCCACCTTAGTGTAGAGGAAGGACGGTAGACGAGGAGAAGAATGATGAGAGAGACGCTCAAATAGCTCCCCTTCCTCCCTAGAGTTACTGAAAACAGGAAGCAAAGCGTCCACCAATCCAAACGGACGAGGGCAAATATGTCCTTCCCCTTTTCCCCTTATTTATTCCATCACAGTGTTGTTACTACAATTAAACACCCTTTGTAGCTCTAATACATATAAGGCGGCTAGGCCTGGGGGGAGGGGGGAGAAAGAGAGAGACTGTGAGAGAGAGGAGAGGGAGATACTAAGAGAGAGGAGAGGGAGAGACTAAGAGAGAGGAGAGGGAGAGACTAAGAGAGAGGAGAGGGAGAGACTAAGAGAGAGGAGAGGGACAGAGAGTGAGTGAGTGGAACAGAGAGTGAGTGAGTGAGTGAGTGAGTGAGTGGAACAGAGAGTGAGTGAGTGAGTGAGTGAGTTGGACAGTGAGTTGGACAGTGAGTGAGTGAATGAGTGAGTGAGTGAGTGAGTGAGTGAGTGAGTGAGTGAGTGAGTGAGTGAGTGAGTGAGAGGGACAGAGAGAGTGAGTGAGTGAGTGAGTTAGAGGGACAGAGAGTGAGTGAGTGAGTGAGTGAGTGAGTGAGTGAGTGAGTGAGTGAGTGAGTGAGTGAGTGGGACAGAGAGAGTGAGTGAGTGAGTGAGAGAGTGAGTGAGTGAGTGAGTGAGTGAGTGAGTGAGTGAGTGAATGAGTGGGACAGAGATAGTGAGTGAGTGAGAGGGACAGAGAGGGAGTGAGTTGGATATAGAGTGAGTGAGTGAGTGAGTGAGTGAGTGAGGAGGGACAGAGAGAGTGAGTGAAGGAGTGAGAGGGACAGAGAGAGTGAGGGAGTGAGTGAGAGGGACGGAGAGTAAGTGAGTGAGTGAGTGAGTGAGAGGGCCAGAGAGAGTGAGTGAGTGAGTGGGACAAAGAGAGTGAGTGAGTGATTGAGAGGGACAGAGAGTGATTGAGTGAGAGGGACAGAGAGTGAGTGAGTGAGTGAGTGAGTGAGTGAGTGAGTGAGTGAGTGACTGAGTGACTGAGTGAGTGAGAGGGGCAGAGAGTGAGTGAGTGAGTGAGCGAGTGAGTGAGTGAGTGAGTGAGTGAGTGAGTGAGTGAGTGAGTGAGTGAGTGAGTGAGTGAGAGGGACAGAGAGTGAGTGAGAGGGACAGAGAGAGTGAGTGAGTGAGAGGGGAAGAGAGTGAGTGAATGAGTGAGTGAGTGAGTGAGTGAGTGAGTGAGTGAGTGAGTGAGTGAGTGAGAGGGACAGAGAGTGAGTGAGAGGGACAGAGAGAGTGAGTGAGTGAGAGGGGAAGAGAGTGAGTGAATGAGTGAGTGAGTGAGTGAGTGAGTGAGAGGAACAGAGAGAGAGAGTGAGTGAGTGAGTGAGTGAGTGAGTGAGTGAGTGAGTGAGTGAGTGAATGGGGCAGAGAGAGTGAGTGAGTGAGGGACAGAGAGTGAGTGAGTGAGAGGGACAGAGAGTGAGTGAGTGAGTGGGAGGGACAGAGAGTGAGTGAGTGAGTGGGAGGGACAGAGAGTGAGTGAGTGAGTGAGTGGGAGGGACAGAGAGTGAGTGAGAGGGAGGGACAGAGAGTGAGTGGGTGGGACAGAGAGTGAGTGAGTGAGTGGGAGGGACAGAGAGTGAGTGAGTGGGACAGAGAGTGAGTGAGTGAGTGAGTGAGTGAGTGAGTGAGTGAGTGAGTGAGTGAGTGAGTGAGTGAGTGAGTGAGTGGAAGGGACAGAGAGTGAGTGAGAGGGAGGGACAGAGAGTGAGTGGGAGGGACAGAGAGTGAGTGAGTGGAAGGGACAGAGAGTGAGTGAGTGGGACAGAGAGTGAGTGAGTGAGTGAGTGAGTGAGTGAGTGAGTGAGTGAGTGAGTGAGTGAGTGAGTGGGACAGAGAGTGAGCGAGAGGGAAAGAGAGAGTGAGTGAGTGAGAGGGACAGAGAGAGTGAGTGAGTGAGAGGGACAGAGAGTGAGTGAGTGAGTGAGTGAGTGAGTGAGTGAGTGAGTGAGTGAGTGAGTGAGTGAGTGAGTGAGGGGAACAGAGAGAGTGAGTGATGAGTGAGTGAGTGGGACAGAGAGAGTGAGTGAATGAGAGGGACAGAGAGTGAGTGAGTGAGAGGGACAGAGAGTGAGTGAATGAGAGGGACAGAGAGTGAGTTAGTGAGAGGGACAGAGAGTGAGTGAATGAGAGAGACAGAGAGTGAGTGGGTCAGAGAGTGAGTGAATGGGAGGGACAGGGAGTAAGTGGGAGGGACAGAGAGTGAGTGAGTGGGAGGAACAGAGAGTGAGTGAGTGGGTCAGAGAGTGAGTGAGTGAGTGAGTGAGTGAGTGAGTGAGTGAGTGAGTGAGTGAGTGAGTGAGTGTGTGTGAGAGAGAGAAGGAAGAAAAACTAGACAAGACAAGGACTAAATATATTTGTTTTCCGAAGTACAAAATTAGTATTGACGCAGGAACGGCCCCCTTTCCCCTAACCAGGAGAGCGAACTCAGCCATGTTGAAAATTAATTACTCAAGATTGTGGGAGATGGGGTAGGGGATGGTGTGTGTGTGGTGAGGGTGCCTGGGGCTCATTACACCCATGGGGGGCCATCTCTCATCACGGCTAGAGTGGAGCACACAGGGCAGCAAAGCCTTCAAATGCAAACCATGCCTACTCTACTATCCGGTTACTGTGTGTGTGTGTGTGTGTGTGTGTGTGTGTGTGTGTGTGTGTGTGTGTGTGTGTGTGTGTGTGTGTGTCACGTCCATCAACCATACAATTACTCACCTTGAATGATCTACAGGGTGCCTCTCTCTATACAGCCCTCATTCCATCACACCTCTCTCTATACAGCCCCATCACAACATCGTACCTCTCTCTGTATAGCCCCATCACCCCCTCCTACCTTTCTCTACAGCCCCATCACCACCTCTTACCTCTCTCTATAGCCCCATCACCACCTCTTACCTCTCTCTACAGCCCCATCACCACCTCTTACCTCTCTCTACAGCCCCATCACCCCCTCTTACCTCTCTCTACAGCCCCATCACCCCCTGTTACCTCTCTCTACAGCCCCATCACCCCCTCTTACCTCTATACAGCCCTCATTCCATCACACCTCTCTCTATACAGCCCCATCACCCCCTCTTACCTCTATACAGCCCCATCACCCCCTCTTACCTCTATACAGCCCCATCACCCCCTCTTACCTCTATACAGCCCCATCACCCCCTCTTACCTCTATACAGCCCCATCACCCCCTCTTACCTCTCTATACAGCCCCATCACCCCCTCTTACCTTTATACAGCCCCATCACCCCCTTTTACCTATATACAGCCCCATCACCCCCTCTTACCTCTCTATACAGCCTCATCACCCCCTCTTACCTCTCTACAGCCCCATCACCCCCTCTTACCTCTATACAGCCCCATCACCCCCTCTTACCTCTCTATACAGCCCCATCACCCCCTCTTACCTCTCTATACAGCCCCATCACCCCCTCTTACCTCTATACAGCCCCATCACCCCCTCTTACCTCTCTCTATACAGCCCCATCACCCCCTCTTACCTCTCTATACAGCCCCATCACCCCCTCTTACCTCTCTACAGCCCCATCACCCCCTCTTACCTCTATACAGCCCCATCACCCCCTCTTACCTCTATACAGCCCCATCATCCCCTCTTACCTCTCTCTACAGCCCCATCACCCCCTCTTACCTCTATACAGCACCATCACCCCCTCTTACCTCTATACAGCCCCATCACCCCCTCTTACCTCTATACAGCCCCATCATCCCCTCTTACCTCTCTCTACAGCCCCATCACCCCCTCTTACCTCTATACAGCACCATCACCCCCTCTTACCTCTCTATACAGCCCCATCACCCCCTCTTACCTCTATACAGCCCCATCACCCCCTCTTACCTCTCTCTACAGCCCCATCACCCCCTCTTACCTCTATACAGCACCATCACCCCCTCTTACCTCTATACAGCCCCATCATCCCCTCTTACCTCTCTCTACAGCCCCATCACCCCCTCTTACCTCTATACAGCACCATCACCCCCTCTTACCTCTATACAGCCCCATCACCCCCTCTTACCTCTATACAGCCCCATCATCCCCTCTTACCTCTCTCTACAGCCCCATCACCCCCTCTTACCTCTATACAGCACCATCACCCCCTCTTACCTCTCTATACAGCCCCATCACCCCCTCTTACCTATATACCCCCATCTTACCTCTCTCTACAGCCCCATCACCCCCTCTTACCTCTATACAGCACCATCACCCCCTCTTACCTCTCTCTATACAGCCCCATCACCCCCTATTACCTCTCTATACAGCCCCATCACCCCCTCTTACCTCTATACAGCCCCATCTCCCCCTCTTACCTCTATACAGCCCCATCACCCCCTCTTACCTCTATACAGCCCCATCACCCCCTTTTACCTCTCTATACAACCTCATCACCCCCTCCTACCTCTCTCTATACAGCCCTCAACCCATCACCACCCCTTAAGGGTCAGAGTTGAAAGATCATTGTATCTTGGCTGACTTACAGCTCACCTCACGACCATGCTAACACGCACCCATAACTGTTAGCGTTATTCTTATTTTTATTGCGAAGGGAATGAAGTGGAACTCATTCAATTAGGGGCTGTTTTGGAAGAGTACCCAGGGGTTAGGCTACCCTGGCAACAATGCTAGGAAAGATGTGAAGTGAATCCCTCGGGTAACTAAGCCAGACACACGGCCTTTAAAAAATATTTTCCTCTGCTGTTAACTTTAAGACCAAAACAACGGTGCTGCTCGCGATGCAAACCTCTCATGCATCTTAATTTGAAGGCGTGTCTAGCTATATCAAATACACTATGTGTGAACATGTAGATGAATGTTAATCCTTACAAAACACCTTTCGCATACGATAAGATGCAGCGTCTACAGATAAGAATTAGCATCAGCATAACTCACTCGTTGGTGCATGCCAATCAGACTCCCTATTGGAGCTTCAGCTAAGACAGATTTCTAAGGCCAAATATTCCAGGTTTTGCAACTGTTTATCTGGAGGCCAATTGACTCTCCTTCAAAATAGCAGCCATTTTATAGGCCATTATGTTGGTCAATGGCCTCTTGTTGCTAAAGTAATCCCTTAGAACACTGAATGGCTTTCCTGCTAAGGCAGACTTGGGCAGATTAAGTAGTCACACAAAGCAACCCCCTCATTTTCTATCTTCACACACACTATCTTTTCAGTCTAGGTCTTTTGCAAGACGCTCCAAAGAGTCCATTGTGATTTTTCTGGTGTTTCATTTACATTTCATTTACAAAGCCCCCCTACCTGCCCCCATTGGATCGATGAGGAGCCTAAATATAGATGCAGGATGACAAAGCAAGCATCTATGGCAAATATCGGATGGTGGGTCCCGCTCCGCTCGGATAATGGATGGCCTTCCTGCCTGGTCAACGTCGACGGTCAGTGGAACCTACTGCCCATGGCCCTCCCATCGCTCTGGAAGTGACATATGCTCGGCCGCGCGGGAGGCTATCGACAGAGGCTAGCGGCGTCACAGGTGCTGGAGCCATCCGCTCACAAAGTCATTCCTCTCCCGGGTTATCAGCTGTGTCAAATCTTCACCGTTAACGTCAAAGCCACTAATTTTGGCATGTGTGCAAATGCACAGCTTTGCTAATCTCGAAGCCGCCATGCTATAGCCGTGATCATAGGGAATGAACGTTGCACACCATTAACCAATGTTTTCCTGGTTTGCTGAGGCAACATGTTTAAGCACTTCTAGCCAGGCACTCAGACATGTAGAGAGGGTGTTTGTTCATTACCGCACAAGCACACATACACCTATCGCAGTCTCATCCTGCATTCATAACAATTTACTTAAATCACAGAGATGGCTAATTAAGTACAGGACAGAGGAATAATGGTAGGATAGAATCGCCACACATGACAACGCATATACCCCATTCTCCAGCATTTCGCTACACCCGCAATAACATCTGCAAAACATGTGTTTGCGACCAATAAAATGTGATTTTATTTGATATGCTTATAGGTAGGGATGGGAATTGCCAGGAAAGTCACGATACGATATTAAAATGATATTTTAGGTGCTGATACGATTCTATATGTATTGAATTCGATACTGTGATTTTATTGCGATTTGAAAAACATATTGCTCACCATAGGGACAAGAGAGCTTGAGAAAGGCATGCAAAAATGAGTTTTGATCAGTCATGGAAATGAAAGTGCTGAAAACGAATTGGCTACGTATTTAAAAAGATGGTGAAGAAGCTATGAAGGAAACATACTGTAGGTATTGGTCCAGGTACAGCCAAGTAGAGCAAAAAATAATAGTGCGACTCAAAACGATACAATATATCATCAAAAATATTATTCCGATATGTAACAGTAGACATTTTATCCCCCCCAAGGGTCCTAAACACAGAGGCACACACCATAACTGACCCTTTGGCAGAACAGAGACCAGGACAGCATCCATTATGCTAATGGGACTCTCATACAAGGGGATCCATGAAAGTGAAAAAGAGATGGAAAGAAGAAGCAGGGGGTGGGAGAGGAGGGGTGGAGTGGACTGTAAATGCCTGCCTCTCATCTTCTCCTCCCTTTTCCCTGTCTTCTTCCTTTTCTTCTCTGAGGAGGCCTTCTCCAACGAGCCGGTGTTCTAACAAGATGCAAATAACAGCCACTCCAAGTGAAGAGAGGGAGAGAGGGAGAGAATGTAGGGCTGTGGACATAGAGAAGAGGGGGAGAAAGAGCAGAGGGGGAGAGATGGAGGTAGAGAGGAAAGGAGAGAGAGACATTCACTGGGTATTTACTCTCCATTTCAGAGGTCTGAGAGGCAAATGGGACTAGCCACAAAAGCCAGACATTTGGATAGAGGGGGAAGGCCAACGCTTAGATCGTAGGCAGACCAAACCTTCAAAAACAAACAGATGGGGGGGGGGCTTTTGCTTAATTGGGACAATCTGCAGTAACTACATCCAGTTTTGGACTTGTAAATGAATGATATGCATCCATTGATTCTTGAAGAATATAAACGTATATGTCTCTAGAGCTTAGTTCAACTGTCGGAACCCATCAGAATCCACAACATAAGTTTGTTTTTCTCTGATGTTTGCAAACAAAGTCAATGTAAACAAACACTGAATAGCTTCAAAACATTGTTAAAACTATCATTTTGATATCACGGATGGTCATTTGAGTGGTTACATTTGTCCTGCCACATCTCTCAGCTTTTAAGCAGTGGCGGGGAGTGGGCTTCGTTATTGTTTCAACTGCTGATTGTCGCTTTAAACAAAATGTCCATTACAGTTCCTAGGCATCTGTATAGAACAGGCTTATTTTTGCATTTCCAGTCAGTTGTGTAAAGTACATAAGTAAAAATACTTGAAGTACTACTTAAGTAGTTTGTAGCGGTATCTGTACATTACTTTACTATTTATATTTTTGGACAACATTTACCTTACTACATTCCTAAAGAAAATACATCTACTTTTTACTCACGAAATTTTCCCTGACACCCAAAAGTACTCGTTACATCTTGCATGCTTAGCAGGACAGGAAAATTCAAATTCACACACTTATCAAGAGAACTTCCCTGGTCATCCCTACTGCCTCTTACCTGGCAGACTCACCAAACACAAACGCTTAGTTTGTTTGTGTTGGAGTGTTCCCCTAGCTATCAGTAAATAAATAGAATACAAGAAAAGGGTGACGATTTGTTTGTTTAATGTAAGGAATTTGAAATTATTTATACTTTTACTTTTGATAAATAAATATATTTAAAACCAAATACGATTAGACTTTTACTCAAGTAGTATTTTACTGGGTGACTTTCACTTGGAGTCATTTTCTGTTATGCTATCTTTACTTTTACTCAGGTATGACAATTGGGTACTTTTCCACCACTGTTTGCAGTTTGGGTTCATTTTCTTAGGTACACTGTATGTGTGTGTTCGAGTCAATTTGCTTGTATTTGTTCTCGTCAAACCAGTTACAATATCCTCGGTACGTGGATAGACATTCAATCACCACACTAGTGAGTGAGTATCAGTATGGATGACTGGGAGCCCTCACGCCCTGACACCAAAGACACACACCCTAGAATACAAATCTCCCAGCAGCCGCACTCGTTTGCTCATGCTCTTTCACCCCCAAAAAATAAATAAATAAAAACTCAGCGAGTGAATGGGGAAATCCATTAATTGTCTCCCGTGCCTTGCATCTCATTGGAGTTTTGGACCTCCCCAAAGTCCATTACAGACAGAGAGGTATAATTAAAAGTGAACAGATTTTGAGAGAGACCTCTGGTTTCTTGTCATACAGGGCCCATACATGTGGTAACTCCCGTAGGCCACTAGGCTAGTACACCAGCGTTTTCTAGCACACCTAATTCAAACTATACTGTGTGTGTGTGTGTGTGTGTGTGTGTGTGTGTGTGTGTGTGTGTGTGTGTGTGTGTGTGTGTGTGTGTGTGTGTGTGTGTGTGTGTGTGTGTGTGTGTCTGCCTCTGGCTGTTTGAACGCTGGGCTCAGAAGCATATCCACAGCAGCTAATTAAAAACATAGACTCTGACCAGGCAATCTCAAGTAGACCCCAAATCAGTCAAGATCACACAGACTGACTGAGCAAACAGCCAAGAAAAGACGAAACACTTTAAAATAAGGAGAGGGGGAGAAAAGAGAGAAGAGAAAAAAGTGAGTTAGTGAAAAGGCAAAGAGTAAGGCCAAATTAGTCAGAGAGAGAGAGAGTGCAAAATGAGAGAAAAAGCGAGACTATTTTATGATCAGAAATACAATGGGATATTTATAAAGAACCATAAAGTACACCAGCTTCAAAACAGCTGAAATTAAATTTTTAGCTAGCTAGCTAAACAATTAACCAGAATCCCAACTCGTGATGTTACTACCCTGCATGAATCTACAGGTAGCTAACCAATCAGGTTCAATGTTAGCTAGCTAACATTAGAATATAACTTGTCAAGCAAATGTGTCTGAGATACGAAGAATAAGACAACACACAACGTTAGCTAGCTAACAGTACACTTCAACTTGAAATGAAACCACTTTGTCAAAATTAGAAATGTGAAATGTCAAAAAATGTAGCTAGCTAGACTATCTTACCCGTATACATCATGGTCGGACGTGTCTCCTGTCGGATACCATGGTTGCCGTTAGTTTGAAGATGTATTCCGGAGACAGGTGTTTTCTCCATCTCCTTAGCTATGATACTCAGATTCCACTGATTTCAAAACTCGGTCCTCCAGAAAGTGGAGAGCATACACGTAACGTTAGCTAGTGAGCAAGCCAGCTAACGTTAGCTAGCTAACAGTACACTTTAACTTGACATTAGGTTAATGCAGATTTACGACATGATAAAAAAAAATGTAAAGCCGCGTTAGTCAGGATTACCTAGACATACTGACCAGCTCAAATAGACAGAAGCATGTTATATGGCCAATTCAAACTCATCTCTCAGCATGTCCAGCCCACTCATTTTCTTAGCCAATCATGGCTAGCGGGTAGGTTGCTGGCTTTTTTTTAGCTAAACCAACTAGGCTCATAATTTAACAAATGTTTGTATTTACAGATGGTATACAAGGTTATTATTATGGCACTTGAAAGTTCACATGTTTGAGAAGGCATTTCTACAAAAAAAAACACATTTTGATTAAAAAAAAGTTTATGTTCAAACGGCTCGCCTGTGAAGTAGTGACCCGCGACATACGCCTAGTTTCCTGAAACTGGTCACATATACTGAGCACTTGTTGGCTGCTTTTCCTTCACTCTGCAGTGCAACTCACCCCAAACCATCTCAATTGGGTTGAGCTTGGGTGATTGTGGAGGCCACGTCATCTGATGCAGCACTCAATCACTCTCCTTCTTGGTCAAATAGCCCTTACACAGCCTGGATGTGTGTTGGGTCATTGTCCTGTTGAAAATCAAATGATAGTCCCACCAAGAGCAAACCAGATGAGATGGGGTATCGCTGCAGAATGCTGTGGTAGCCATGTTGTTTAAGTGTGCCTTGAATTCTAAATAAATGACTGACAGGGTCACCAGCAAAACACGTCCACACCATCACACCTCCTCCATGCTTCACAGTGGGAACCACACATGAGGATATCATCCGTTCACCTACTCTGTGTCTCACAAAGACAGAGTGGTTGGAACCAAAAATCTCAAATTTGGAGTCATCAGACCAAGTCTAATGTTCCCTGCTTGTGTTTCTTGGCCCAAGCAAGTCTCTTCTTATTATTGGTGTCCTTTAGTAGTGGTTTCTTTGCAGCAATTTCACCATGAAGACCTGATTCACGCAGTCTCCTCTGAACAGTTGATGTTGAGATGTGTCTGTTACTCCAACTCTGTGAAGTATTTATTTGAGCTGCAATTTCTGAGGCTGGTAACTCTAACTTATCCTCTGGGTAAAAGGTTGATCTCCGCATGTGTATTTCCCACCATAACGCATGGAGGAGGAGGTGTTATGGTGCTTTGCTGGTGTTACTGTCTGTGATCTATTTAGAATTCAAGACACACTTTACCAGCACGGCTACCACAGCATTCTGCAGCGATACACCATCCCATCTGGTTTGGGCTTAGTGGGACTATCATTTGTTTTTCAACAGGACAATGACCCAACACACCGCCAGGCTGTGAAAGGGCTATTTTGCCAAGAAGGAGAGTAACACTAATAGCTTACAGACGGTAGGCAATTAAGGTCACAGTTATGAAAACTTAGGACACTAACTACTTTCTACTGACTCTGAAAAACACCAAAAGAAAGATGCCCAGGGTCCCTGCTCAACTGCGTGAACGTGCCTTAGATATGCTGCAAGGAGGCATGAGGACTGCAGATGTGGCCTGGGCAATAAATTGCAGTGTCCGTACTGTGAGACGCCTAAGACAACGTTACACAGAGACAGGACGGACAGCTTATCGTCCTCGCAGTGGCAGACCACAACTAACAACACCTGCACAGGATTGGTACATCCGAACATCACACCTGCGGGACAGGTACAGGACGGCAACAACAACTGCCCGAGTCACACCAGGAATGCACAATCCCTCCATCAGTGCTCAGACTGTCCGCAATAGGCTGAGAGAGGCTGGACTGAGGGCTCTCATCTCACAGCAAGAACTGGAAAATCTGTTGCAGTCAATGAGGAGGAGATGCACTGCAGTACTTAATGCAGCTGGTGGCCACACCGGATACTAACTGTTACTTTTGATTTTGACCCCCCCCCCCTTTGTTCAGGGACACATTATTCAATTTCTGTTAGTCACATGTCTGTGGAACTTGTTCAGTTTATATCTCAGTTGTTGACTCTTGATATGTTCACACAAATATTTACACATGTTAAGTTTGCTGAAAATCAACACAGTTGACAGTGAGAGGATGTTTCTTTTTTTGCTGAGTTTATATACACCTTTTACTATTATTTCCTTAATTAATGCACACAGCTTTTGCTCACGTGCATAGTTAATTATTTAATTCCAGCATTCACTACCAGCAATTTAATAAATGTCTTCCTTTCCTGCACTAATGTGTTATCATTTACACACTGACATGTTTCTTTTGTCTTCGTATGCCTCTATAAAAAATTACAAAACACTTGTCCCTGACAGAATAATTATTCTCCCCTTTGACTGTGCAATTGTCAGTTATTAATTTTGCTACTAGAAGGCGATCAGAAAATTCTAGAGGTCTGTAATCCCGAAGTTGACTGTTTTTGTGCTTGAAAGTTAGTGAGTAGTTCTCAGCTGTTAGCAGCCAATGGCTAGCAGTTTCTTACTGGCCATAAAAACGGATGATTGACAGATTTTTTTGTTGTCATTACCTTATTATTTCATGTAACAAACAAAACATTAAACCTCGTACACAATTCATGGTAATCTCAAACAATTCATTTAGACCCAGTGTTTATTTGAAACAGCGGGCTACAGGGGTCTTCCTCCTGCAACTACCTAAACAGATTGGGCTAATTAATTCATTTGCTGAAATGTGTGCCATTGCCTGGCTATTAAAAGGGACGTGCGGCTTGCTATATGAGACTCACCAGTATAGAGAGAAAAAAATAAAAAATAAATCGCTTTTTTGGTTTTAATTTAAGGTTAGGATTAGGCATAAGGTTGGCAGTGTGGTTAAATTTAGGTTAGAAATCTAATTTTAAGAAGAAAAATTGTAGGGATAGGTGGGTATATGACTTTGTGGCTGTGGTAACTAGTGATCAAGCACAACTCCGATATAAAGTGTTTTTTCTCAAAGTTGCCGGGACGTCACTTGACAAACTTATATCAGTACACTCGTAACAACCTAATCATAATAAAACTAATATTTGATCAAATAAGCCAGAAGTAGCAAATAAGCCATAACATTTTTTTAAATTAAATGTAACACTCTCATTGACATACAAAAACTCTTAACTTAGTGAGCTGCAAAAAAAAAAGTACAACAAAATGACACCTGCTGGAGAAGACAGATTTTGGGCCCAGTTATCCTTCTCGCTTTGCCTCTTCCTCTGTCTGTCGCCACCAGCAGGGCCAGGGCAGCACCATTGACCTTTTGGATGGCCGAATCATTTCCCCCCACCTCGTTAGCTGGAGTCTCACGGGAGTGTTAGACAAGGAGGAGGGTAAAACTTTATAAACTGTTCAGTATGACTGTGGGGTGGGATGGAATGTCTTGCAAGGATTTATTCAACATTCACAAGAAGTCTGCTCGTGAGAATGATAAAGTTATCTGATTTTGAATCAAACTCAATTGAGCCAAATAGCATACTGTACAAATTAAGCTTCCATTTCCCAAGGTTTTTGTGATGCGGGTTGGCTTCAGACAAGCTTTACCACACAATATATATAATTTAAAGGTTTTTTTACGACTGACTCCACACAGTCAGCTAAATGAGGTTGTTACCGTTATATTCCCTCTCACAGCTCGGTGCCTACTGAGGCCATTTGGGCTGCTTTGTGGATGGTTTAAGTTAGCTAATGTAATTAAGAGTGAAATGACGTCTGGAACAGTTCTCGTTGGATTTTAATGACCGTTCCATCATTACCGTGCCTCGACCGCAGCGGAGCAGTGATGCAGATTAACACACACACAGGCTACATACACAGAGGACACACACGCATGTGCACACACACAAAGATACAGGGCTCTTCCTCCTGCAACTACCTAAACAGATTGGGCTAATTAATTCATTTGTGGGGTTCAAGTTCCAATTTCATCTGTATAAATTGGATAATTAACATCAAGCGTTCTGGGGGCTCGTTTTGGTGGAACCCCCGTTTAAACCCCCCTCACCCCCCTTACTTTTACTTGACTTTGGTAATTAACACAGCACGTCTGGGATTTAAGCAATTGCAATCAAGCTCCGCCTACTGCATTTCCAAGGCCGGTAATCAAGTTGTGAGCAATTGGACATAAGTTCGAGTGACAGCTCACTGGTCCACACACACCTCCAGAACACATTTCCTTTTTGTGTGTTTATGTTAGGGTGTGTGTGTGGGGTATGGGGTGTAAGTGAACAGACCAATGGGAAGTCAACTTACACAGAGGACGGTTAGTGTTTGATTTGTGTGCCTAACTAAGAGTGACCACCACCCCTCACCCACCATCTGAAAACAGTGACCACCCCTCACCCACCGTCTGAAAACAGTGACCACCCCTCACCCACCGTCTGAAAACAGTGACCACACCTCACCCACCGTCTGAAAACAGTGACCACCCCTCACCCACCGTCTGAAAACAGTGACCACTCCTCACCCACCGTCTGAAAACAGTGACAACTCCTCACCCACCGTCTGAAAACAGTGACCACACCTCACCCACCGTCTGAAAACAGTGACCACACCTCACCCACCGTCTGAAAACAGTGACCACTCCTCACCCACCGTCTGAAAACAGTGACCACCCCTCACCCACCGTCTGAAAACAGTGACCACCCCTCACCCACCGTCTGAAAACAGTGACCACCCCTCACCCACCGTCTGAAAACAGTGACCACTCCTCACCCACCGTCTGAAAACAGTGACCACCCCTCACCCACCGTCTGAAAACAGTGACCACTCCTCACCCACCGTCTGAAAACAGTGACCACCCCTCACCCACCGTCTGAAAACAGTGACCACCCCTCACCCACCGTCTGAAAACAGTGACCACACCTCACCCACCGTCTGAAAACAGTGACCACCCCTCACCCACCGTCTGAAAACAGTGACCACCCCTCACCCACCGTCTGAAAACAGTGACCACTCCTCACCCACCGTCTGAAAACAGTGACCACCCCTCACCCACCGTCTGAAAACAGTGACCACCCCTCACCCACCGTCTGAAAACAGTGACCACCCCTCACCCACCGTCTGAAAACAGTGACCACTCCTCACCCACTGTCTGAAAACAGTGACCACTCCTCACCCACCGTCTGAAAACAGTGACCACTCCTCACCCACCGTCTGAAAACAGTGACCACTCCTCACCCACCGTCTGAAAACAGTGACCACACCTCACCCACCGTCTGAAAACAGTGACCACCCCTCACCCACCGTCTGAAAACAGTGACCACACCTCACCCACCGTCTGAAAACAGTGACCACCCCTCACCCACCGTCTGAAAACAGTGACCACTCCTCACCCACCGTCTGAAAACAGTGACCACCCCTCACCCACCGTCTGAAAACAGTGACCACTCCTCACCCACCGTCTGAAAACAGTGACCACCCCTCACCCACCGTCTGAAAACAGTGACCACACCTCACCCACCGTCTGAAAACAGTGACCACCCCTCACCCACCGTCTGAAAACAGTGACCACTCCTCACCCACCGTCTGAAAACAGTGACCACACCTCACCCACCGTCTGAAAACAGTGACCACCCCTCACCCACCGTCTGAAAACAGTGACCACTCCTCACCCACCGTCTGAAAACAGTGACCACCCCTCACCCACCGTCTGAAAACAGTGACCACTCCTCACCCACCGTCTGAAAACAGTGACCACCCCTCACCCACCGTCTGAAAACAGTGACCACTCCTCACCCACCGTCTGAAAACAGTGACCACTCCTCACCCACCGTCTGAAAACAGTGACCACACCTCACCCACCGTCTGAAAACAGTGACCACTCCTCACCCACCGTCTGAAAACAGTGACCACTCCTCACCCACCGTCTGAAAACAGTGACCACTCCTCACCCACTGTCTGAAAACAGTGACCAAAGCACATCAGAACTGCAGTCTATGTCCCTACTGAAAGAAAGCATTCATCAACCTTTTTATCACCATGTTGTTTGGGACTAAAGGAGTTAGTGGGGGAAGGAGGGAGAGGAAGGACAAAGAGGGCGGGAGAGGTGGAGAAAGGAGGGAGAGGTGGAGACAGTCCAGACACTGGCCAGTACAGAGGCTTCATTAGTGTCTGAATGAGCTCCAGATGCCCTGCTCTGACAGGTAACCAGCTTGTTACCTATGATGACAGGGGGGCAACAGGGGTCAGCCAGGTCAAAGAGCACGGGTGGCAACTTCCTGTCAATTAGGATCTGGGAGGAGTGTCATCAATCAATACAATGCTCGCCTTGGCCTAGCTGGTCAAGCTGTAATGCCTCAGTCTCCAGCACATCTTCAGAATCGGCATGGGTTCGAATCTAGCCTACTGCCCATTGACACGATCTCTCTCATATATATATATATATATATATATATACTGTATATAGTACCAGTCAAGTTTGGAAAAACCTACACATTCAAGGGTTTTTCTTTATTTTACTATTTTCTACATTGTAGAATAATAGTGAAGACATCAAAACTATGAAATAACACATAGGGGATCATGTAGTATCCAAGGAAGTTTTAAACAAATCAAAATATATATTGTATTTTAGATTCTTCAAAGTAGCCACCCTTTGCCTTGACAGTTTGGCACTCTTGGCATTCTCTCAACCAGCTTCACCTGGAATGCTTTTCCAACAGTCTTGAAGGAGTTCCCACATATGCTGAGCACTTGTTAGCTGTTTTTCCTTGACTCTGCAGTCCAACTCATCTCAAACCATCTCAGTTGGGTTGAGCTTGGGTGATTGTGGAGGCCAGGTCAGCTGATGCAGCACTCAATCACTCTCCTTCTTGGTCAAATAGCGCTTACACAGCCTGGAGGTGCGTTGTGTCATTGTCCTGTTTAAAAACAAAATGATAGTCCCACCAAGCGCAAACCAGACGGGATGGGGTATCGCTGCAGAATGCTGTGGTAGCCATGTTGTGTGCCTTGAATGTGTGCCTTGAATTCTAAATAAATCACCGACAGGGTCACCAGCAAAACACGCCCACACCATCACACCTCCTCCTCCATGCTTCATGGTGGGAACCACACATGAGGATATCATCCGTTCACCTAGACTGCATCTCACAAAGAATTGGCGGTTGGAACCAAAAATATCAAATTTTTACTAATCAGACCAAAAGACAGATTTCCACTGTTCTAATGATCATTGCTCGTGTCTCTTCTTCTTATCAGCAATTCAACCATTAATATGGAGTTGTGCCCATATTTGCTTCCATTTAGCAAGAGTTAGCAAGAGACTTGCTTCCATTTAGCAAAAGCATTAGTGAGGTCGGGCACTGATGTTGGGCGATTAGGCCTGGCTTGCAGTCAGCATTCCAATTCATCCCACAGTTGTTTGATGGGGTTGAGGTCAGGGCTCTGTGTAGGCCAGTCAAGTTCATCCACACCAATCTCAATAAACCATTATTGTATGAACCTTGCTTTGTGCACAACAAGAAAGGGCTCTCCCCAAACTGTTGTAAAGCACAAATATTGGAAGCACAAAATCATCTAGAATGTCATTGTATGCTGTAGCGTTAATATTTTCCTTCACTGGAACTAAAGGGCCTAGCCAGAACCACGAAAAACAGCCCCAGACCATTATCCTCCACCCAACTTTACAGTTGGCACTATGCATTGAACCAGCTAGCATTCTCCTAGCATCTGCTAAACTCAGATTTGTCCGTCGGACTGCCAGATGGTGAAGTGTGATTCATCACTCCAGAGAACACGTTTCCACTGCTCAAGAGTCCAATGGTGGCAAGCTTTACACCACTCCAGCCGTCGCCTGGCATTGCGCATGGGGATCTCAGGCTTGTGTGCGGCTGCTCGGCCATGGAAACGCATTTCATGAAGCTTCCAATTAACAGTTATTGTGCTGACCTTGCTTCCCGAGGCAGTTTGGAACTCGGTCGTGAGTGTTGCAACCCGAGGACAAATTAGTTTTACGCGCTTCAGCACTCAGCTTTCATGTTCTTTGAGCTTGTGTGGCCTACCACTTCGCGGCTGAGCCGTTGTTGCTCCTAGGCATTTTCACTTCACAATAAGAGCACTTACAGTTGACCGGGGCAACTCTAGCAGAGCAGAAATTTGACAAACTTACTTTTTGGAAAGGTGGTATCCTATGATGGTGCCAGTGTTCAAAGTTACTGAGCTCTTCAGTAAGGCCATTCTACTGCCACTGTTAATCTCTGGCTGTGTGCTCAATTGTATACACCTGTCAGTAATGGGTGTGGCTGAAATTGCCGAATCCACTAAATTGTAGCGGTGTCCCATTGCAGCCTGCAGGTAGAAAATATCCTGATAAAAATACATATCCTATAAATCACATTGGCTACACATGGCCTGTCTGCAACAAACTTGAAACATTGTATCAACTATTAACTTGGGTCGAGCTGAAGCTTGTCCTAGCCATCTTGCAACATTGTATAAAATATTCTGGCACTCAGAGTTTCCGCACCAGTGAGCTACGGACAGACAGCTGTAGGCTATTTGCGCAAGGGATGAGCAGTAGCTCACTGGAGCAGAGTACCGGCACCTCAAATCTTCTACTGCTTGGGCTCCTGTTCCTCTTGTAGAATATTAGCTCAAAAGTAGAAAAAAAAACAGTACCAGCACCCAAAATGAGTACCGGAAGCTATTTCAGTCCAAGTCAAGCACTGATAAGAAGCCCATTTTATGATGTTTCCACTGGATCAGAGCATGACATGTTTCCCTTTCACACTGAGTGGTTATCGAAAGGGAGAGAGCTGGAAAGATTTTACAAATACAATAGCTCCTCATTGTATTCTCAATGGATGTAAAAACAGACTTCGTTTGCTTGCTGTTTGAGGTGAAGAAAACATTACTTTGAGAAGCTCCACAGGTCATTAGTGGTGGTGCATTAAGCCAATCAGAACTACTATCAGATCCCCAAATTGGCACATTTATACGCCTACATGTGCGCGCAGGCCAGGTAGCCTATAGGCCTACTTCTACGCATGTGCTTCATTACTCAACATTGACAGGAGCGCTCCGAACAAAAGACAATGACTAAATTCACATAACTCGTAAATGGAATTAAATAAACCAAAACTTGTTTCTCAGAATGTAGCATAGGTTGTGCACGCTGCAAACAAGGTGTTCACTCCAACAATGAGAACAGGAAGACTGGAATAATATTGAATGCATTAAAATAAATGACCGTAACCAAAGTAACACACATTGTAGATGAGAAATTATAGGAATTAACGTTAAATGCGCTACTGGTGATATGTAATGGGGGATTTATATCAACTAACAATCAAACGCAAACAATTAAGTTATGAAACAATGAATGTACACAAATTGGCGGGTGAGAGCGCATTCTGGAGAGAAGTGCATTGTGCATCTGGGCCATGGTCAATCGACGTCTGCATTGGCCATGCAGCATTTACGGTGATACGGCCTCAGCAGAAGTCTGGGCAAGAATGGCCTCAGCAGAAGTCAGGGCATTCATACTCATGTGCTTCGCTGAGCAGTGCAGTGTAGTGCTGTTTTCAAGGAAGTGAGCTTGTGTTTATACTGGATGTAGCGCCCCCACCTACCGTCAACCAATCATGCCAATGCAGAGCTATACAGAGCCCTGCGCATTGTTACAACATTTGGGAGGCATGGTGATGCGGTACAGAGTTCGGTTTGGCCTCTGGATTACACACCATATGGAGCCCAAGACCACATTTTTGAATCAAGCATAAATTGGCTTTCAGTCTAGGCCTATGCAATGGATTGGTTCAAAAAACTGCTTGACTAAAACAATCTTGGTCGACCAACAACCTTAACGACCAAACAATCGACCAGTGGACTAATTGGGGTCACCCCTAGCTGCAATATATCTCTGTATATACTGCAGTATATCTCTATATACACTGCAGTACGAAATATTCTACACGGACTGCACTACAACAGCACCTTAGTACTTCAATTGCAAATTGCCATCTCTCATACAAAGCAACAGGCAATATCATACAGGCCATGGACTACCTAGCTTACACATACTGTAACTCATACAATTCATAGATTTAGTCTATGTATCATGAATACACAAAGCAAGGCCATTCACTAAGAACATCACATACAGAAAACGATAGCAGAGAGGAAGAGGCAGAGGCAGAGGAAGAGGGAGTCAATGTTCCAAGCAGTTAAAACAGATGACTGCCAAAAATGAGTCAATCAGATGGAGAACGCCAATAACAGATCACACTGGTCCCCCTTACAGCAGAGAGAAAGGGAGGACAAAGTGGAATGGGGCTCAAGACGAGGCAGGAGATGGAGGGAAAGAGAGGGGAAACAACATAATGACATTTAAGGAATGAGGGATGGAGAGAGATGGAAGTAAGGCCACACACACACACACGTCTGCCAATCTTCAGAGGGGAGAGTGCGGTAGGGGAGTAGGCGAGACGGAAGACAGGGATGAGGAGAAGGAGGAAGACAGTGAGGAGGAAGACAGTGAGGTGTTTACAGGCCTACCAAGGCCCAATCAGCCAACATCAATCACTCTGGAAGCGGGCGATAAATCACACCTCTTTCAAAGTTTCAAAGGAGAGACCCAGGGGAGAGGACAGAATAGTGTGTCTGCATTAGCTAACACACACACCATGCACTGACAGAGGAATGAAGGAATGTTTAGGGTGGGTAGGGCAGGGACTGTGTGTGTGAGAATTGCCTTGGCGTATAAAATATGCATTCTATAGAACTAGTTATTAGGCTCTTCAAAAATATCTGAATGGCCAACTGTAGACTACAACCTTGAACACACACACATACACACCAATTCTCACACTAAGGCAAGCTGGATTTGGCCTTGTTTGCATATGCCCACTTAACCTGAAGTCCAATTTTAGGCCAAGGTCCAACGGAAAGTTGAATTCCTTCAAAGGAATATAGTATAAGTTCAAAGAGACTTGCAGTTGAAAACATCTACTAAGAAAATTATAAATAGTAATGTTCAGAGTTACACGGGTAAAAAACAAAGCAGGCGAGCGAGAGCAAGAGAGCGAGATGGTCACGGCTGAGGAAAAACTGGGGATTATATACATTTGTCACTGTCAGCTCTGCTTGCCTCTCCCTCATAACTACAGAGAAGAGGCTATTCTGTTCCCACGTCCCTCCTCTTTCTCTTCTCCCTATCAGCTCCTCTCCCGTCTACAGCCACCACCCCTCCACCTGTCCCTCCTCCTTCCACTGTAAACCTTTTCTCGTCTCTTTCAACAGCCTCATTTTCTTTCCTTTCTGCTTGACCTTACCACTCTCCTTCATTCTTCTACTTGGTCTCTCTGTAGTGATGCATATTCATGCCTTATTGGCTTTCATGTCATGCTCTTAATCTCAAATGTTCTATCGTTCTTTCTGTCTTCTTTCCATCATCATCTTTCCTCCCTAGCCACTCTTCCCTCCTCTTCTCCCATCCCTTTTAACTATTCTTTCTCATCTCCCATCTCTTCTCTACTCCTCGCCAGCCCCTCCTCCTCTCTCTCCTCCTCTCTCCAATCAATTCAATTCAATTCAAGGGCTTTATTGGCATGGGAAACATATGTTAACATTGCCAAAGCAAGTGAAGTAGATAATAAAACAAAAGTGAAATAAACAAAAATGAACAGTAAACATTACTCAAAAGTTCCAAAAAGACATTTCAAATGTCATATTATGTGCAAGTAGTTAAAGTAAAAACCATAGACGTAAATATGATTTGTATTTACAATGGTGTTTGTTCTTCACTGGTTGACCTTTTCTTGTGGCAACAACACATCTTGCTGCTGGGATGGAACACTGTAGATATGAGTTTATCAAAATTGGGTTTGTTTTGGAATTATTTGTGGATCTGTGTAATTCTGAGGGACATATGTGACTCTAATATGGTCATATAATTGTCAGGAGGTTAGGAAGTGCAGCTCAGTTTCCACCTCATTTTGTGGACAGTGTGCACATAGCCTGTCTTCTCTTGAGAGCCAGGTCTGCCTATGGCGGCCCGTGCTCAAAAGCAAGGCTATGTTCACTGAGTCTGTACATAGACAAAGTGTTCCTTAAATATGGGTCAGTCACAGTGTACTCTCTGTTAAGGACCAAATAGCATTCCAGTTTGCTCAGTTTTTTGTTAATTCTTTCCAATGTGTCAAGTAATATTCTTTTTGTTTTCTCATGATTTGGTTGGGTCTAATTGTGTTGCTGTCCTGGGGCTCTGTGGGGTCTGTTTGTGTTTGTGAGCAGATCCCCAGGACCAGCTTGCTTAGGGAGTTCTTTTCCAGGTATATCTCTCTGTAGGTGATGGCTTTGTTATGGAAGATTTGGGAATCGCTTCCGTTTAGGTGGTTGTAGAATTTAACTGCTCTTTTCTGGATTTTGACAATTAGCGGGTATCGGCCTAATTCTGCTCTGCATGAATTATTTGGTGTCCTGCGTTGTACACAGAGGATTTTTATTGCAAAGCACACAGAGGATATTTTTGCAGACCCCAGACCTCACAAACATAAAGGGCAATGGGTTCTATAACTGATTCAATAATTTTTTGCCAGATCTGAATTGGAATGTCAAATTTTATGTTCCTTTTGATTGCCTTCTTGCCTTGTCTCTCAGATCGTTCACAACTTTGTGGAAGTTACCTGTGGCGCTGATGTTTAGGCTGTATGTATGGTTTTTTTGTCTGATCTAGGGCAACGTTGTCTAGATGGAATTTTTATTTGTGGTCCTGGCAACTGGACCTTTTTTGGAACACCATTATTTTTGTCTTACTGAGATTCACTGTCAGGTCCCAGGTCTGACAGCATCTCTGCAGAAAATGTAGGTGCTGCTGTATGCCCTCCTTGGTTGGGGACAGAAGCACCAGATCATCAGCAAACAGTAGACATTTGACTTCAGATTCTAGTAGGGTGAGGCCAGGTGCTGCAGACTGTTCTAGTGCCCTCGCCAATTCGTTGATATACAGTTGAAGTTGGAAGTTAACATACACTTAGGTTGGAGACAATTAAAACTCATTTTTCAACCACTCCACAAATTTCTTGTTAACAAACTATATCGTTTTGGCAAGTCAGTTAGGACATGTACTTTGTGCATGACAAATAATTTTTCCAACAATTGTTTACATATTATTTCACTTGTAATTCATTGTATCACAATTCCAGTGGATCAGAAGTTTACATACACTAAGTTGACTGTGCCTTTAATTAAACAGCTTGGAAAATTCCAGAAAATTATGTCATGGCTTTAGAAGCCTCTGATAGGCTAGTTGACATCATTTGAGTCAATTGGAGGTGTACCTGTGGATGTATTTCAAGGCCTACCTTCAAACTCAGTGCCTGTTTGCTTGACATCATGGGAAAATCCAAATAAATCAGCCAAGACCTCCACAGACCACCACAAGTCTGGTTCATCCTTGGGAGCAATTTACAAACACGTGAAGGTACCACGTTCATCTGTACAAATAATAGTACACAAGTATAAACACCATGGGACCACGTAGCCGTCATACCGCTCAGGAAGGAGACGTGTTCTGTCTCCTAGAGATGAACGTACTTTGGTTCGAAGAATGCAAATCAATCCCAGAATAACAGCAAAGGACCTTGTGAAGATACTGGAGAAAACAGGTACAAAAGTATCTATATCCACAGTAAAACGAGTCCTATATTGACACAACCTGAAAGGCCGCTCAGCAAGGAAGAAGCCACTACTCCAAAAGCGCCATAAAAAAGCCAGACTACGGTTTGCAACTGCACATGGGGGCAAAGATTGTACTTTTTAGAGAAATGTCCTCTGGTCTGATGAAACAAAAATAGAACTGTTTGGCCATAATAACCATCGTTATGTTTGGAGGAAAAAGGGGGAAGCTTGCAGGCCGAAGAACCCCATCCCAACCGTCAAGCACTGGGGTGATAGCATCATGTTGTGGGGGTGCTTTGCTGCAGGAGGGACTGGTGCACTTCACAAAATAGATGGCATCATGAGGTAGGAACATTATGTGGATATATTGAAGCAACATCTCAAGACATCAGTCAGGAAGTTAAAGCTTGATCGCAAACGGGTCTTCCAAATGGATAATGACCCCAAGCAAACTTCCAAAGTTGTGGCAAAATGGTTTAAGGACAACAAAGTCACGGTATTGGAGAGGCCATCACAAAGCCCAGATCTCAATCCCATAGAACATTTGTGGGCAGAACTGAAAAAGCGTGTGTGAGCAAGGAGCCCTACAAACCTGATTCAGTTACACCAGCTCTGTCAGGAGGAATGGGCCAAAATTCACCCAACTTATTGTGAGAAGCTTGTGGAAGTCTACCCGAAACATTTGACCCAAGTTAAACAATTTAAAGGCAATGCTACCAAATACTAATTGAGTGTATGTAAACTTCTGACCCACTAGGAATGTGATGAAAGAAATAAAAGCTGAAATTAATCATTCTCTACTATTATTCTGACATGTCATATTCTTAAAATAAAGTGGTGATCCTAACTGATCTAAAACAGGGAATTTTTACTAGGATTAAATGTCAGGAATTGTGAAAAACTGAGCTTAAATGTATTTGGCTAAGGTGTTTGTAAACCTCTGACTTCAACTGTACATGTTGAAGAGTTTGGGGCTTAAGCTGCATCCCTGCCTCACGGCCCTGTGGAAAGAAAGTGTTTTTTCCAATTTTAACCACACACTTGTTTGTGTACATGGATTTTATAATGTCATATGTTTTTCCCCCAACACCACTATCCATCAATTTGTGTATCAGACCAACAAGCCAAATTGAGTCAACAACGTTTTTGAAATCAACAAAGCATGAGAAGACTGCCTTTGTTTTTTTGTGTTTTTTTTGTCAATTAGGGTGTGGTAATCTTTAGATGATTATACGATTTGTATTTGATCAGGTATATATTTTTTCTGTTTGTTCTTTGTTATAGGGCCAAAAATATTGGATAAGTGGTTAACCGGTACATCTCCGTTTTGGATAGATAATTCTGTGTTGTTTGTTTAGTATTTTCCAATTTTCCCAGAAGTGGTTAGACTCTATGGATTCCTCAATTACATAGAGCTGATTTCTGGTTTTAGTAATTCACCATAGTGAAGTCGTAGGCTCAGGTTTTCTGGGTCTGTTTTTGGTTGGATAGGTTTCTCAATTCATTTCTTAGGTTTTTGCATTCTTCATAAAACCATTTGTCATTGTTGTTAATTTTCTGCTTAACAATTTTTAGATTTGATAGGGAAGCTGTGAGGTAAAATATACTGTTTAGGTTTTCTACAGACAAGTTTACATTTTGTCCAGGAAGTTGTCTAAAAGGGATTGAATTTGTTGTTGCCTAATCGATTTTTGGTAGGTTTCCACACTACTTTCCTTCCACCTATAGCAATATTATTCAGTTCCTTTGGCTTTGAATCCTCATGATTGAGTAGCACTCTGTTCAAGTACTGATTTAGCTGTGATCTGAGAGGAGTGTCAGTGGGTTGACTGAATGCTCTGAGAGACTCTGGGTTGAGGTCAGTGAAAAAGTAGTCTACAGTACTACTGCCAAGAGATGAGATATAGTTGTACCTACCTTAGCAGTCGCTTCGAAGCCTTCCATTGACTACGTACATACCCAGTATGCGACAAAGCAGCAGGAGTTTTGACCCGTTTTTGTTGGTTATGTTGTCATAGTTGTACCTAGGGGGGAATATGGTGGAGGGAATGCTGTCATCTCCAGGTATGTGTTTGTCCCCCTTGTGTGCTGAGGGTGTCAGGTTCTTGTCCAGTTCTGGCATTTAGGTCGACACAGACTAGTACATGTCCCTGGGCCTGGAAATATGGGAATTCTAGTGGGGGGTATAGGTAGCACACAGGAGGACATTTTTCTCTGTTGAGATCATTTCCTTTTGAATTTCCAGCCAAAGTGTTCCTGTTTTGATTAATTTAATAGAGTGAGTTAGGTCTGCTCTATACCAAATTAGCATACCCCCTGAGTCCCTTCCTTGTTTCACACCTGGTAGTTTGGTGGATGGGACTACCAGCTCTCTGTAACCAAGGGGGAAACCAGTGGGTCCATCTCCTCTATACCATGTTTCTTGTAGGATGACAATGTCTGTATTTCTGATTTCTTTGGTGAAGTCCAGGTTCCTGCTCTTTAAGCCAAAGGCCTATACCTCTCTCCTCCTATCTCTGGCTAATTCTCAAGGTTATGTTGATACAGCCACAGCTGTGACGTGGCCTAAAAAGACAGCCAAATGATGAAGAATGTTTCCAAAGATATACTGTACAAGCACACCTTCCCGCTCGGGCCACAGACAAAGATCTGCTATCGATTCTCTCTCTCTCTCGCACTGCAAACTTACCTGGGATATTTCCATCCATCCATATGTGTGTGTGTGTGTGTGTGTGTGTTGTTGGGGATGATAAGCCTGTCTGCAGGGCTACATAAGGCCTTGGGCTCTGCATCCTGATCCCTTATCTGTGGCATCATCCAAAGGTGTACGCACACACACACAAAGACAGGAAATGCAAAACAGATATGTGCTCTATGCTCAAACGTACATAGCCCAAGAGCACGCTGGCTTCTTTGCCATGAAAGACACGACTGTTGTTACAGACCAATTCAGTAACAATTGTGGATTACGTCATGAAAGGCCACGAGCACAATCCATGGAATCGCTCAACACAACTATTAGTCACAAGCTCAATGTCATTTGGGATCTGTAGCTTGTGTGTATGTGTGTACCAGAGAAGAAGAAACACTGTACGAAGTCCTAGAGGCTCAACTCCTGTATAATAGGGCAAAGATACACACACATTTCTCCCACATCTTCATCAACTTCAGCTTTTAGTTTACAAATGGCCTGTGTGTAGGGGATCTCTCTACCTGCGTCCCTACATACTCCCTCCTTTTGACCATAGGGAATAGGGGCGCACCCTCTCTCTTGACCATAGGGGCACACCCTTTCTCTTGACCATAGGGAACAGGGGCGCACCAAAATATAAAATATAACTAAAGACATCCTCTCGTTCCCGATCTCAATCACCCTCACCTCTTTTTCTACTTCCATCTTTTACTTTTTTCCCCTCTTATGTTTTCAGTGTGTTTCTTCTATCGTAAAATGCTCCTCTTTCTCTCACTCCTCCCATTCTTTCTCTCCCTCCTTTCCTTCCATCCTGAGCATGTAATTTTATGTTGAGGTGGTGCCACCTCCCCATTTAAATCTATGAGACATGTATCACAGGTATTAGTCTGCTTGTTTATATAACAGGGAGCCAGGTGAAAAAAAAATCCCAGAAGAAACAAAAATTATATGTTTGGCGTAGAGTTCTGACGCCGGGCCCATGTGAAGTCTAGAGGGAATTAATTTCTCGGCGGTGGAGAGTTTTTAGCCGGCGCCTTTGAAAGGGGTGTTTGAATGAGTGGAAAGAGAGGGATGAACATGGACGAAGGTGGAAAAAACGAAGAGGGAAAAGAGCGCTGGGGCTAATGGATTTATTCATGATCGTGTGATGTTGATAGGGAGAGAGGAGAGGGGAGGCTGTCAACGAGGCCTGAGAACACCCAATGTTACACTAGAATAACACTGCACCACATCACCAATGGAAGTAGCTCGTAGTCTAGTAGAAGTAGCAGTAGAGCGGTAGTAGTAGTAGTAATGGTAGTAGCAGTAGAAGTAGTATAGTTGGTGATATTAGTAGTCGTAGTAGTAGTAGTGGTAGTAGCAGCAGTAGTGATGGTAACAGTAGTAGTGATAGTAGTAGTACTAGTGATAGTAGGGGTAGCAGCAGTAGAGATGGTGATAGTAGAGATGGTGATATAGATGGTGAAAGTAGTAGTAGCAGCAGTAGTAATGGTGATAGTAGTAGTACTAGTGAAAGTAGAAGTAGTAGTATAGTAGTAGTAGTGATATTAGTAATAGTAGTAGCAGTGATGGTGAAAGTAGTCGTAGTACTAGCAGTAGTAGTGATAGTGACAGTAGAAGTAGAGATGGTGAAAGCAGTAGTAATAGTAGCTGCAGCAGTATTAATGGTGATGGTTGTAGTGATGGTGATAGTAGTAGTGATGGTGATTGTATTAGCAGAAGCAGCGATGGTAATCGTAGTAGTAGTAGTAGTAGTAGTAGTAGTAGTAGAAGTAGTAGTAGAGATGGTGATAGTAGTAGTAGCAGAAGCAGCAGTAATGGTGAAAGTAGTAGTAGTAATGGCAAGTCAGATAACTAGGCAAGTCAGATTAGAACAAATTCTTATTTTCAATGACGGCCCCGGAACAGTGGGTTAACTGCCTTGTTCAGGGGCAGAACGACAGATTTTTACCTTGTCAGCTTGGGATTTCGATCATGCAACCTTTCGGTTACTAGTCCAATGCTCTAACCACTAGGCTACCTGCTGCCCCTACTAGTAATAGTAGTAGTAGTAGTAGTAGTAGTAGTAGTAGTAATAATGGGGATAGTAGTAGTGGTATTGGTAGTAATGGTGATAATAATAGTGGTTATGGGGAAAGTAGAAGTAGTGATGGTTACAGTAGTAGTAGTGATGGTGATAGTAGTAGTAGTGGTGGTGATAGTAGTAGTGATGGTGATAGTAGTAGTATTAGTATTTAACTTAACTAGGCAAGTCAGAGAAAAATGGTGATAGTAATAGTAGTGAACGGGCTGGTAGTAGTAGTAGCGATGGTAATAGTAGTAGTAGTAGTAGAAGTAATGGGGATAGTAGTAATAGTAGTAGTAGAAGTAATGGGGATAGTAGTAGTAGTAGTAGTAATGGTGATAGTAATAGTGGGATGGGGATAGTAGTAGTAGTGGTGGTTACAGTAGTAGTAGTAGTAGTAGTAGTAGTAGTAGTAGTAATAGTAGTAGTGGTGGTGGTGATGGTGATAGTAGTGGTGATGGTGATAGTAGTAGTAGTGGTGGTGATAGTAGTAGTACTAGTATTTATTAAAATTTAACTAGGCAAGTCAGATCAGAATAGTAATGGTGATAGTAGTAGTAGTAGTGATGGTAATAATAGTAGTAGTAGTAGAAGTAATGGTGATAGTAGTAGTAGTAATGGTGATAGTAGTAGAAGTAGTAGTAGTAATGGTGATAGTAGTAGTAGTAATGGTGAAAGTAGTAGTAGTAATGGTGATAGTAGTAGTAGTAGTACAGGTGATAGTAGTGGTAGTAGTAATGGTGATAGTAGTAGTAGTAGTAGTAGTAATGGGGATAGTAGTAATAGTAGTAGTGGTTATAGTAGTAGTAGTAGGGGTGATAGTAGTAATGGTGATAGTATTAGTAGTAGTAGTGGTGATAGTAGTAGTAATGGTGATAGTAGTAGTAGTAGTAGTAGTAGTAATGGTGATAGTAGTAGTAATGGTGATAGTAATGGTGATAGTAGTAGTAGTAGTAGTAGTAGTTAGTAGTAATGGTGGTGACGGTGATAGCAGTCATAGTGGTGACGGTGATAGTAGTAGTAGTGGTGACAGTGATAGTAGTAGTAGTAGTAATGGTGATGGTAGTAGTGGTGACGGCGATAGTAGTATTAGTAGAAATTGTGATAGTAGTAGTAGTGAAATGGTGATAGTAGTAGAAGTAGAAATGGTGATAGTAGTAGTAGTAGTAATGGTGATAGTAGTAGTAGTAGTAATGGTGATAGTAATGGTGATAGTAGTAGTACTAGTAATGGTGATAGTAGTAGTAATGGTGATAGTAGTAGTAGTAGTAGTAGTGGTGATAGTAGTAATGGTGATAGTAGTAGTAATGTTGATAGTAGTAGTACTATAGGTGATTATAGTAATTGGTGATAGTAGTAGTAGTAGTAGTGGTGTGTCACAGCATCATCGGATTGAGCTTGTTGTCATTGCAGGCAATCTCAACGCTGTCCATTACAGGGAAGACATCCTCCTCCCTCATGTGGTACCCTTCCTGCAGGCTCATCCTGACATGACCCTCCAGCATGACAATGCCACCTGCCATACTGCTCGTTCTGTGCGTGATTTCCTGCAAGACAGGAATGTCAGTGTTCTGCCATGGCCAGCGAACAGCCCGGATCTCAATCCCATTGAGCACGTCTGGGACCTGTTGGATCGGAGGGTGAGGGCTAGGGCCATTCCCCCAGAAATGTCCGAGCACTTGCAGGTGCCTTGGTGGAAAAGTGGGGTAACATCTCACAGCAAGAACTGGCAAATCTGGTGCTGTCCATGAGGAGGAGATGCACTGCAGTACTTAATGCAGCTGGTGGCCACACCAGATACTGACTGTTAGTTTTGATTTTGACACCCCCTTTGTTCAGGGACACATTATTCCATTTCTGTGAGTCACGTCTGTGTTGAATCTTATGTTCATACAAATATTTACACATTAAGTTTGCTGAAAATTAACACAGTTGACAGTAATAGGATGTTTCTTTTTTTGCTGAGATTAGTAGTAGTAGTGGGGATAGTAGTAGTAGTAGTAGTGATAGTAATGACGGTGAAAGTAGTAGTAGTAGTGATAGTAATGACGGTGAAAGTAGTAGTAGTAGTGATAGTAATGACGGTGAAAGTAGTAGTAGTGATAGAAATGACGGTGAAAGTAGTAGTAGTAGTGATAGTAATGACGGTGAAAGTAGTAGTAGTGATAGTAATGACGGTGAAAGTAGTAGTAGTAGTGATAGAAATGACGGTGATAGTAGTAGTAGAAGTAGTGATGGTGATGGTAGTAGAAGAAGAAGTAGTGATGATGATGGTAGTAGAAGTAGAAGTAGTGATGATGATGGTAGTGGAAGTAAAAGTAGTGATGATGATGATGGTAGTAGTAGTAATAGTAGTACTAGTGATGGTGATAGTAGTAGTATTAGTAGTAGTAGTGATGGTGATTGTAGTAGAAGTAGTAGTGATGGTGATGGTAGTAGAAGTAGTAGTAGTGATGGTGATGGTAGTAGTGATGTGATGGTAGTAGTAGTAGTAATGACGGTGATAGTAGTAGAAGTGATAGTAATGACAGTGATAGTAGAAGTAGTGATGGTGATGGTAGTAGAAGTTGAAGTAGTGATGGTAGTAGAAGTAGAAGTAGTGATGGTAGTAGAAGTAGTAGTAGAAGTAGTGATGGTGATGGTAGTAGTAGTAGTGATGGTGATAGTAGTAGTATTAGTAGTAGTAGTGATGGTGATAGTAGTAGTATTAGTAGTAGTGGTGATGGTGATAGTAGTAGTAGTGATGGTGAAGGTAGTAGAAGTAGTAGTAGTGATGGTGATGGTTGTAGAAGTAGTAGTGATGGTTGTAGTGATGATGGAGGTAGTAGTGATGGTGAAGGTAGTAGAAGTAGTAGTGATGGTGATGGTAGTAGAAGTAGTAGTAGTGATGGTGATGGTATAAGTAGTAATAGTAGTAGTAGTGATGATGATAGTAGTAGTAGTGATGATGATAGTAGTAGTAGTGATGATGATAGTAGTAGTATTAGTAGTGATGGTTGTAGTGATGATGGAGGAAGTAGTGATGGTGATAGTAGTAGTATTAGTAGTAGTAGTGATGGTAATAGTAGTAGTATTAGTAGTAGTAGTAGTGATGATGATAGTAGTAGTATTAGTAGTGATGGTTGTAGTGATGATGGAGGTAGTAGTGATGGTGATATTAGTAGTATTAGTAGTGATGATGATAGTAGTAGTATTGGTAGTGGTGGTTGTAGTGATGACGGAGGTAGTAGTGATGGTGATAGTAGTAGTATTAGTAGTAGTAGTGATGGTGATAGTAGTAGTAGTGATGATGATAGTAGTAGTAGTAGTAGTAGTAGTAGTAGTAGTAGTAGTGGTGATGGTGATAGTATTAGTAGTGATAGTAGTAGCAGTGATGATGATATTAATAGTATTAGTAGTGATGGTTGTAGTGATGGAGGTAGTAGTGATGGTGATAGTAGTAGTAGTATTAGTAGTAGTAGTGATGGTGATAGTGGTAGTATTAGTAGTAGTAGTGATGGTGATAGTAGTAGTAGTGATGGTGATAGTAGTAGTAGTAGTGATGGTGATAGTAGTAGTATTAGTAGTAGTAGTGATGATGATAGTAGTAGTATTAGTAGTGATGGTTGTAGTGATGATGATAGTAGTAGTATTAGTCGTGAGGGTTGTGATGATGGAGGTAGTAGTGATGGTGATAGTAGTAGTATTAGTAGTAGTAGTGATGGTGATAGTAGTAGTAGTAGTAGTGATGGTGATAATATTAGTAGTAGTAGTGATGGTCATAGTAGTAGTATTAGTCGTAGTAGTGATGGTGATAGTAGTAGTAGTAGTGATGGTGATAGTAGTGATGGTGATAGTAGTAGTATTAGTAGTGATGATGATAGTAGTAGTATTAGTCGTAGTAGTGATGGTGTGAGTAGCAGTATTAGTAGTAGTAGTGATGGTGATCGTAGTAGTGGTGATGGTGATAGTAGTAGTATTAGTAGTAGTATTGATGATGGTAGTAGTATTAGTAGTGATGGTTGTAGTGATGATGGAGGTAGTGATGATGGTGATAGTAGTAGTATTAGTAGTAGTAGTGATGATGATAGTAGTAGTATTACCAGTGATGGTTGTAGTGATGATGGTGATAGTAGTAGTATTAGTAGTAGTAGTGATGATGATAGTAGTAGTATTAGTAGTGATGGTTGTAGTGATGATGGACGTAGTGGTGATGGTGATGGTGATAGTAATGATGGAAGTTCAAAATTAGGAAGTGTGTCTTCTTGTTTGGGGAATACAATGGTTCAGAGGCAAAACATCCAATCTACCTCCTCTATTCTCCCTCCTCTATTATCCCTCTCCTTTCCTCTTCCTTTCCCTTTCTTCCTCCTCTGTTTGGAGATGAAAGAGCGAAGACAGATTTGGCTGAGTGCCCACACTTTTCAATAAACTCCTCTCGGGCGCACCGTCACAGCGGCAGTCTGTTCCGTTTGGCTTTCAAACCGGGGCACAAACTCCAAATTAAATATGACTGTCACAGGCACAAACTACGATGGGACAGATGCATACAATGGAGTAGGACAAACAGGCCTCTTATTATAGATCTCCCAACACACACACACAGTCCTTTGTGTAGAAGAGAAGTACACAAACGGGAGAGAGTATTCTGCCAATCCCTGCATCCCCAACCCACCAAAGAACATAAGCACTATAGTTACACCTGCTCCTGTGTAGACCCATTGTATACTTATCGCTACACTTCCATTTATAGTATCATGTTACTAAAAGTAACACAGTGGGCTAGGTATAGTATAGTGTAACTAAAGTTAACACAGTGTACTAGGTATAGTATCATGTTACTAAAGGAAACACAGTGGACTATGTATAGTTTCACAATGGACTAAGTATAGCATCATGTTACTAAAGGTAACACAGTGGACTAGGTGTAGTATCTTGTTACTAAAGGGAGTACAGTGGATTAGGTATAGCGCCATGTTTCTAAAGGTAACACAGTGGACTAGGTATAGTATCTTGTTACTAAAGGGAGTACAGTGGATTAGGTATAGCGCCATGTTTCTAAAGGTAACACAGTGGACGAGATATAGTATCTTGTTACTAAAGGGAGCACAGGGGACTAGGTATAGTTTCACAGTGGACTAAGTATAGCATCATGTTACTAAAGGTAACACAGTGGACGAGGTATAGTATCTTGTTACTAAAGGGAGCACAGGGGACTAGGTATAGTTTCACAGTGGACTAAGTATAGCATCATGTTACTAAAGGTAACACAGTTGACGAGGTATAGTATCTTGTTACTAAAGGGAGTACAGTGGATTAGGTATAGCGCCATGTTTCTAAAGGTAACACAGTGGACTAGGTATAGTATCTTGTTACTAAAGGGAGTACAGTGGATTAGGTATAGCGCCATGTTTCTAAAGGTAACACAGTGGACGAGATATAGTATCTTGTTACTAAAGGGAGCACAGGGGACTAGGTATAGTTTCACAGTGGACTAAGTATAGCATCATGTTACTAAAGGTAACACAGTGGACGAGGTATAGTATCTTGTTACTAAAGGGAGCACAGGGGACTAGGTATAGTTTCACAGTGGACTAAGTATAGCATCATGTTACTAAAGGTAACACAGTTGACGAGGTATAGTATCTTGTTACTAAAGGGAGTACAGTGGACTTGGTTTAGTATCATGTTAGTGAAAGGAGTACAGTGTACTAGGTATAGTATCATGTTACTAAATGTAACATGGTGGACTATGTATAGTATCATGTTAGTGAAGGGAGTAGGGTGGACTACTGTAGGTATAGTATCATGTTACTAAAGGTAACACAGTGGACGAGATATAGTATCTTGTTACTAAAGGGAGCACAGGGGACTAGGTATAGTTTCACAGTGGACTAAGTATAGAATCATGTTACTAAAGGTAACACAGGGGACTAGGTATAGTATCATGTTACTAAAGGTAACACAGTGGACGAGATATAGTATCTTGTTACTAAAGGGAGCACAGGGGACTAGGTATAGTTTCACAGTGGACTAAGTATAGCATCATGTTACTAAAGGTAACACAGTGGACTAGGTATACAGTAGTATCGGGTTACTAAAGGTGACACAGTGGACTAGGTATAGTGTCTTGTTACTAACGGGAGTACAGTCGACTAGGTACAGTCAGTCTATAGGTGGGTAATGGACTTACGAATCAGGCTTAAAATTGGGTTTGTATCTAATGTCTGTTCTGTAGGAGGACACTCTGGGTAAGTTCACTTTGCATTGCCCGGTACTCCGGATGGGCTGATTTTGTACATTTTAGACCATTTCAGAGAATTATGCGATGCAAAACAAACAATCTCAAGGACTCATTGTTTGCCATGATGCCCAATGTGGTTGAGTTAGCCAGGAGCCTGACACAGGTCCCACCTCGCTCTACTCGTTCACCTCTTCCCAACTCTCTCAATTATGTAAATCATGCAAGTTCTTTCCTTGGGCAACAGAGAGGGAAGCACACACACACACACACACACACACCTGTGCATGGCCACAGGGGCCTGCTGATATGGATATGTAGAGACGTAAGCACACACACAAACCTCTGAAGAGAGGCATTTGTTTTCGACCTTCATGCCAAAATCATAGGCCCTGACTGCAGAAGCGATCTGACACATCCCTCCAGTTAAAAAGAGCCTCCCCCCCCTCACCCCCACAGCTCCCATTCCAACCTGGAACACACAACTCATCTCTCTCTCCATTTTTCGCTTTTGTTCTTCTCTTTTCTACTCTTTCAGCCTCCACGCATCAGCGAGGCGGGACGTATCTCTCTTCGGAGAGGACGCGCACGAGGCAAAGTTATTGGGTTGTGAAATTACAAAATAATGAGGCGAAAATGAAAGCGCGGCACTCTTTGTTTTTGCTACCCGCGCGCATCTGATAAGAGGCCTGTATGGAGGAGAGGGGGTGGAGGAAGGAGGGGGGAGAGGGAGGCAGCACACGGAAGATGCAGGTTGAGGGAAAAGAGATGACAGCAAGGAATGTTTGGATAAAGATCCCAAGCATTCCCAGACAACGAGACAGGTTAATAAGATTGGGGGTGCAAGGGAGGAGGTAGAGAAGGGGGGGATGAGGAAGAACTCTTATCAGAGGAAGATCAATGGTGCTCTCTGCAAACAGACGTCCCTTTCATACGTGTGGCGGCAATGGGGCTGCGAACACAGACACACACGTCTAAATAATTTGAAGCCTGCTCTTCGAGTCAATACAGAGACATTGAAGACCCAAACATTTGTAATTTGATGTAAGGTCACCGTGTGGAAGAATTACTGTACTGAAAAGGTCAGGGTAACACATGTTCACCGTTATACACCCTCACACACACTACACCTGTCCAACCCTCCCTCACACACCTCTGACAATATTCTCCATTACCTGTTCATAAATTGAACAGCTCATACCCGGGCAGGGCCCCTTGATTAGCACGTTAGGCTAGCTTGATAACACAATCGCAGCACTAATGCAAGCAGACGGTGATTGATATTTAGAACATGCGCTGCCATCGATCCCATAAAGAAGACAGTCAGCGTGTAGCCCGGGGCGTTCCCTTTCCGTAAACACCGTCTAATCACGGCCCTGCTATAGGAGAAGAAAGTAATTACAAAAGGAGAACAAGGGGATCGATGGAGAATACAAGGGAAGATGCAGGAGATTATTGGGAAATGGATCTGCCCTCAGATCAGGACTAAAGGAAAGTTAATGAAGAACAATCATACATTAAACCATCCAAATGCCAGACCGGCTATTGTTTTATGTGCCAGTTACGGGTGAGAAGTCCTCAGGGAGGAGGGGAGGGTAGTGGGGGAGGGGGTGAAAGAGAGAGCAGCTTCCTCTTGATACCTCCATGTCTCTCATTCTCGTTCTCTCCATTTCTCTCTCTTTCACTTGCTCTGAAACTGTGTTAGTCCCAAGGAGATTGCATGTTGTTCACGGCATTCCTAGTGGCCCAGATCAAGCATTAAAGATGGACTGAATCATTTTAGTAAAGAAGCATGTTCCTGCTGAAAAACTCATATGTTAAAAACTTTGGAAAATTGCCTCATCTGACTACTGCATGCCGTCATCTTGCTAACGTGTCAGCAATGTCATCACTTGGTTAGTCTAAAAGGCAGGCAATATTCAATGCATGTTAGAAGCCTCATTGAGTATGTTTTTCGACAAAAAAAAAAAAATGAAAATAAATGTATATTTAGAAGGCTATCCTGTTAGATACTATCCAGGTAACATGGTATGAACGATACATTGACAAAAATAAATGATACTGTTAAAGGTGACTTGGCAAGCCAGATAGCTGAGCTTGCCATGGTTTTGGTCTATCATTGATGGATATTTTTCTAGCTAGTGACAGACATTAGCTATCGACTTGCTACAGTACAGGACTTACTATGGATTATTGATTTCACTATGGACATTGGCAGCCTCATTTGGTAAGTCTCACAACTAGTTGCAATTTATTTAAAAGGAGTGGACACTTAACAACCCTACATGGCTGTAGCTAAATCTTTGAGAACAGACATCTAGCTAGCTAGAATACATATTTTTCGAGCCATCTGTTTCTAGCCCAGCTAGCTAGTTAGCCTCTCCTAGGTTTATCACATCTGAAGTCCCTCACTACAAACGATACTGAATACCGTTTCATGCATAGTGTGCATGATCTGCCTGCTAAACTGGACTATACCGGCATATTTGATGCTACCTACCTACTTTGTTATTGTGGACATCATGCATTTAGCTAGCTTTAGATCCGATGCCCCTACCCTTGTGAAAATCACTAATGTAGCCTTCACTGAATGAGCTGAAAAACATATGCAAATGGATTTTGACCGGACTACACAGGCTTGTTAATGTGATTAATAATTGATTGTCGTTCCATCTCAAATCAGTAGTTTAAATGTTTTGTTTATTAACTTCTTGATCAAAAAGCCATGTGGCCACATCTCTATAAGCTTGTGCTAGGCGTTCAAAAAACATATAATAGGATGTTCTAAAAGCATTTATATAACATCACGTTCAACAGGGTTACCCAACATGGACATGTAAAACAATACTGTAGGTTGATTTGAGCATTTCAGTTCCACTTTAACTACATATTTTACAAGTTCCATACAATTATAAATTGCATTCAGAGTAATGAGTTAGGACCACTCATACACACTCACGCTGTGCACACCCACACACTGTCACATGCTGTGCATACACACACACACACAAACCAAAAGATGGATGGATGGATAAGGGGTAACAGACATCATCAGGTTGACATGCTCATTATTATGCCTCAGGGATGTGGCCGACTAGAAAGCCATTGATCATATGACCCGTCAGAATATTGATCGTCCTACAAGGGACATCTACCCTGCCCAGAGGCCCGCAGGGGCACCAGTGTGTGTGTTTGTACGAATGTGTGCGTGTGTAATTTGTGTGTACGTCAAAGTGTGTGTGTGGACTGGGGGCTCACAGAGGGACCCAGCTTTCTGTAGTTCACATGACACAGAGGGACTCAGCTTTCTGTAGTTCACATGACACAGAGGGACTCAGCTTTCTGTAGTTCACATGGTACAGAGGGACCCAGCTTTCTGTAGTTCACATGGCACAGAGGGACCCAGCTTTCTGTAGTTCACATGACACAGAGGGACCCAGCTTTCTGTAGTTCACATGGTACAGAGGGACCCAGCTTTCTGTAGTTCACATGGTACAGAGGGACCCAGCTTTCTGTAGTTCACATGACACAGAGGGACCCAGCTTTCTGTAGTTCACATGACACAGAGGGACTCGGCTTTCTGTAGTTCACATGACACAGAGGGACTCGGCTTTCTGTAGTTCACATGGTACAGAGGGACCCAGCTTTCTGTAGTTCACATGGCACAGAGGGACTCAGCTTTCTGTAGTTCACATGACACAGAGGGACCCAGCTTTCTGTAGTTCACATGACACAGATGGACTCAGCTTTCTGTAGTTCACATGACACAGAGGGACCCAGCTTTCTGTAATTCACATGACACAGAGGGACCCAGCTTTCTGTAGTTCACATGGTACAGAGGGACCCAGCTTTCTGTAGTTCACATGGTACAGAGGGACCCAGCTTTCTGTAGTTCACATGACACAGAGGGACCCAGCTTTCTGTAGTTCACATGGCACAGAGGGACCCAGCTTTCTGTAGTTCACATGGTACAGAGGGACCCAGCTTTCTGTAGTTCACATGGTACAGAGGGACCCAGCTTTCTGTAGTTCACATGACACAGAGGGACCCAGCTTTCTGTAGTTCACATGGTACAGAGAACACGGCTCTCTGATCTAGAAAAGGAGGGAGTGACACGGTTGGCCTGAATGAGGACATATTACAATCATAAGGCACTAGTTGAGTACTCAGCCAAACTAAGATTAGCGCAATTCCACAGTGACAGAGTAAGGCAGAGACTCGGATTTGTTCACTTTAAAATATCAAACAAAAACCAATGATTGCAAAGTGAAACAAACCATACAAGTAAATGTGTTCCATAAAATGTTCAGAGGAAATTGTTAAAAGTAGTCATTGTGCATAGAATTGTATGGTTTGTTTAACTTTGCATTGGACATAAATTTTTAAGTGAAAAATCTGAGTCTCAGCATCACTCTTACTGTGGAATTTCCCATAACAGATAACATTAGTTTACTGTTTCCCAAGTTGCTCAGCGGTTTAAGCAACTGCATCTCAGTACAAAAGGTTACACTACAGTCCCTGGTTCGAATCCAGGCTGAATCACATCAGACTGTGATTGGGAGTCCCATACATACATACATTGTGTCTGGAAAATATTGATGAGTGTACTGTATGTTTTCATGTAGGCTGACAACTTATGCATAACAAAATGTTATGAGTACTCAGGCATGCTTCTCATAGTAGTAACCATAACCAATCAATGATGGAAAAAATATCTCACGTCGACGTGAATATACTTTCGTTGCTGAAAGATGCATGCTACATATGTTATTGAGTAATTAATTAGCATAATAATTATAAAGATAATTCTAGTAGCTAAATCATAGCATCGGTGCTGTACCTGTCGAGCAGCACAGTGTGTGTGTGAGCGTGTCCTTAGGGACACGCTCTTGGCTGTCCCTCTTCCTATGATTATGCGGGACGCAATCACAGTGACTCACATCCATGATTTCACATGAGTCACACTCCCTCTTCCATCTCTCACCCTCTCTCTCTCTCCTTATCTCTGCATAAGGCATTTATACTCCTAACTGTGCCAATTTTATCAAACTGATTAGCAGAAATTATAATGCCAATGTACCAGATGCTCTTGCTGTGAAGCACTATAGAGAATTCATCAGAGAGAAAACAGGAAGTATGGAGAAGGATATTGGAATATTATTTCTGAAGTATTTCTGGAGTTTCCCAGTTGTCTGAAGCTGGGACTTATGAGACTGATTAGTAAGCATGGAGTTAGACACACACCTGCAATCCATTTTGAAACATATAGGCCCTACAATGAAAGTACACACAAATCCTCTCCTGGCTGTTTGAACACACGCTGATGACGATGCCCTGGTTATATGGAGTGACTAGCAGAGTGTGACGTACAGGACCACCCACTTTCCCTGTTGAGCCAGCCAGGGCAGGAAGCACTAAAACAGAAGAGTAGGCCTTAATCACAGTAAGCTGAGAGCAAGCTATATTAACACACACACACACACACACACACACACACACACACACACACACACACACACACACACACACACACACACACACACACACACACACACACACACACACACACACACACACACACACACACACACACACACACACACACACACACACACACACACACACACACACACACACGGCCATCTGGACCAGTGACCTCACACTGCCCTGGCCAAACACTCCACAGGCAGATTACCAACCAAACGCTGACCTTCTTTAAGGTTTCACCAACTACTGTATAACATAAAAACCTCCAGTCATGTTATCAGTGTCATGATGTGGAAAATGTGTTCAGACACCTGACTGCGGGTGTGCTGATCCAACTCATTGCTACCTGTGTAGTTTCAGTTTGTTTAGACTGTGGATAGCTGACTATGTAAACAAATACAGGATGGAAACAGATTACTCTTGTGCAGATATCATTCATTAGGAACTGACCACACATCAACTCAACTACTTCCGGTTCTTGCTCAAACCAATTAACAACATCTGACCAGTCACAATACAGCAGATGCTAGATAGGGAATTAATATTACAATTCACATCAACTGATTCTAAACATTTTAGAACTTCACAACAGTGACTTAGAGCATAATATCTCCTAAAAGAATCATACTCTAATGTACTACAGCAAAAGCTGATCACATTGGCTATGACAAGGTCTCAATAGGATAATGTAGAGAAACGGTTTCACAATAGGATAATGTAGTGAAACGGTTTCACAATAGGATAATGTAGAGACAATGTCTCACAATAGGATAAGGTAGAGACAATGCCTCACAATAGGATAATGCAGTGACAATGTCTCACGATAGGATAATGCAGTGACCATGTCTCACAATAGGATAATGTATCGATAAGGTCACACAATAGGATAATGTAGATTGTTATTTAATTTGGGGAAATAGCTGACCCTCCTTGAGGATTCACCGACTGTAATGCAAAAGTTTAGCACGTTTTGCTAGAATCCTTTTCCCACAACTTGAACAGCACTTCATTTCATGATCACACAAACTTCAGTAAACTGTGAACAAGAAACAAAATCCCTTGCTTGATTGAGTTGTGAGGGTTTTCACTGGTTGAAATCTGGTTGAGTAAGCACAAACTCCTCAACCCATTCACATTGTGTTGTGGTGGTCCATTTCCCCATCCCTCAGCAATGTCCGATCCCATGTGAGAAGTCTGTGAGATAAATTATTAAGACTGTCTGTGACTGGTTGCTGACGATTGCTAATGCAGCGAAATGGTTGGACGACACTATTGGGCAATGGCAAAGATTCACTCTCCAGTACAGTGGACAAAATGTTTTTTGATCACTGTAGGTTCATGGAGAAACCACTGAGCTCTATACATCACTGCAAATGGAGTGTGACCGTTTCCCTGGGCTCTGGCATGAAGGGAGTGTAGGGGAGAGACGTTGAGCTTTCTGGAGCCGTCTTAGTTGAAATCACTGGACAGTTGCTAATGTGGTGTCTGAAACGCCAGCACGGCCCCAGTCACACCATACAAGGTGCTAAGTAGATGAACTCCCTTGCCCAACTATGAGCCATGCCAAAATGTGTGTGTGTGTGTGTGTGTGTGTGTGTGTGTGTGCGAGTCTTTAAACTGGGACAAACTATTTCTCCCTCACAAACTTACAATATACCTGTAATGTAACTGTATACAAAACATGTCACCAGACCACCTCTTTCCACTTGTCTGAGGTTGTGAGGAGAATACTGAGGACAATCTGTCACAGCAGACACCGTTTCTGCTGGGCTCCCTCTCCACCTTGTCTGTAGTTGTCAGGGAAGAGAGGTGTCTCATTCTACTGTAGTGACACAAGCTGTCTCTCTGCGCTGGCACAGTGTTGGCACCGTGACAGCCTCTGGGAAGTGGGAGATGGTTAAAGCATGGCAGATAGCAGATGGCAACCGCTCAGCGCTGGCAGATATGGGCAGAGAAGGGGGCATGAAGGTAGGAACTCCAGTCTTCCGCCAGAAATAAAACTTGAAGAGTAATGGTGTTAGTGCCAAGACCAAGAGTTGAGCGGAACGGTTGACTGCACAGATGCAATGTGGTGGTCTGTGCGCGTAAATATGGACAGGGGTCTGTGCGCGTAAATATGGACAGGGGTGTGTGTGCGTAAATATGGACCGGGGTGTCTGTGCGCGTAAATATGGACCGGGGTGTCTGTGTGAACACGGACCTGGGTGTCTGTGTGAACGCGGACCGGGATGTCTGTGTGAAAGCGGACCGGGGTGTCTGTGTGAAAGCGGACCGGGGTGTCTGTGTGAACGAGGACCGGGGTGTCTGTGTGAACGCGGTCCGGGGTGTCTGTGTGAACGCGGACCGGGGTGTCTGTGTGAAAGCGGACCGGGGTGTCTGTGTGAACGCGGACCGCGGTGTCTGTGTGAACGCGGACCGGGGTGTCCGTGTGAACGCGGACCGGGGTGTCTGTGTGAAAGCGGACCGGGGTGTCCGTGTGAGCACGGACCGGGGTGTCCGTGTGAAAGCGGACCGGGGTGTCCGTGTGAACGCGGACCGGGGTGTCTGTGTGAAAGCGGACCGGGGTGTCCGTGTGAGCACGGACCGGGGTGTCCGTGTGAAAGCGGACCGGGGTGTCTGTGTGAACGCGGACCGGGGTGTCTGTGTGAACGCGGACCGGGGTGTCTGTGTGAACGCGGACCGGGGTGTCTGTGTGAACGCGGACCGGGGTGTCTGTGTGAAAGCGGACCGGGTTGTCTGTGTGAACGCGGACCGGGGTGTCTGTGTGAACGCGGACCGGGGTGTCTGTGTGAACGCGGACCGGGGTGTCTGTGTGAAAGGGGACCGGGTTGTCTGTGTGAACACGGACCGGGGTGTCTGTGTGAACGCGGACCCGGGGCGCGGACCGGTGTGTGTGTGTGAACGCGGACCGGGGTGTGTGTGTGTGTGTGTGTGTGAATGCGGACCGGGGTGTGTGTGTGTGTGAACGCGGACCGGGATGTGTGTGTGTGAACGCGGACCGGGGTGTGTGTGTGAACTCGGACCCGGGGCGCGGACCGGGGTGTGTGTGTGAACGCGGACCGGGGTGTGTGTGAACGCGGACCGGGGTGTGTGTGTGAACGTGGACCGGGGTGTGTGAGTAACCCTAGCACTAAAGCAGCAGCAGCAGTACATGACAAAATGCACTAAGCAAAACACACTATTACAGGCTGTTCTCCTCCTCCTTCTCTACGGTCTTCCTAATCAACCCAGATAGAACATGAGATAGAAAGGCCGAAGACGCATTATAAAGTGGCTAACGACTAAAGTGGCTAGCTAGACCACCTCTACGCTTCATTCCAATTTCACTTCATAATGCTGTCAGAGCTCTTTTCTCATATGGGGCCTGCTCCTCCACATCATTGTTGGGGGGGGGGGGGGTTGTAATGGCCAGACTGGTGGATTCAATATTATTCAATATCACAGTCCTAATTACACTGTGCATTACAGATGGATCGTGTTCGAGAAAAGCCTGCTGACGGTTGCCTAGCAAACAAACGGATGACGATGCCCCCACCATCGTCATCGCCAGGGCCAACTGAATGGAGAGAGCTGGGAAGGGGACAAAGGAGTGGAGGAGAGAGGGAAAGAATAAGAGAGAGGTCTCGGCACAAATGGCACCACTTAATATACTGCCTCTTTCAGTGCCTTAGCTCCGAAGTGTTGGGCGAAATAAATAGCCACTTACTAAGCCACGCGACTAAAGAAGTTGGACGTTCACTGTGGAGGGTCCACATTGGAAATGTCGCTTTCAGCATTTACATAGGAGGTAAACGGGAGAATGTGTACTGTATGTAGTATGTGCATATACAGCACACCTACGTAGATTGGGTCAACACTTTACTTGAATTGGCCACCACAAAGCTGTGTGAGATGAGAGGAGGAGAGATTGGTATTAGTAGAGAGAGAGGAAGAGAGAGAGGAGGAGCGTTGGTGCTTAGAACACCCACTGTCTGAGAGAAGCTTCTGTCTCCGACACTCTGTCTCCGACACTATTCATGTCTAGCAATGAGAGGAGAGTAGAGACAGGATTCAGTGGTGTGAGAGACGGGCCATCTCTGTGTGACCAACACTCAGACATGAAGCCACCTCTCCTTATTTCTTCCTTCCTTTCTCACACACAGGTAGACAGCTGCTCTGTGTCCTATCCAATAAACACACAGTCACAGCAGAGAGCTTCTCCTCATAGCCCAGCGGTGAGAAAAGCCTCCTTCATCCTATCGCTCCTGAAAGACAAGCTGCCTCCACTCTATCACTCCTGAAAGACATGAGCATTTTAACACGCCATGGCGCAATAAACCCCATTAATGGAATCTTTGCATGATCACGTCTACATGCGGGAGTGATTGTCGGCAAGGAAAACGTCAACTGTAATAAGCCCGAAGAAATATGATCCAGGTACAACCATTTTTAAACGCTCTTTATTTTCCCACAGCCACCTTCAATGGAAGCATTTTACCACGGAGTGTAGTCACATTTAACTCTGCATTCGCTCAGAGCACTGTGTAGTTTACTCACACAGTCCCTGATCAATTGCATACTTTGCAGAAAACAATTCCATGTTTATAAAAAGAGAGACCAACTGTCTGCAAGCCCCCAGTGGCATCTGATGAGAACACGAGGCAGAATTATTTTACGTTGTCGGCTGACAGAGGAATTACATAACGTTTTCACTCCGTGTTACACAATTATGTTCTTAATGAGCATTTTCTCTCTCAAAAAAAAGAAGGGAGGAGGAAGAGGGGGTAAAAAATGAGGGGGAGGGAAGGGAAGGGGGAAACAAGATTTCTGCCTGGTCACAGACCTGCCTCGATGCCTCCCAAAAATAATTTGATGTTTTTGGGAGGCATTGGGATCATTGGAGTGAAAATTAAACCAACAAAAAATGCTCAATTTCTCCTCATGTTTGGAGTTCAGTGCATATGGGAATAAATAAGAAGACTTCTTTGTATTCATCATCAGTCCTGGTCACTGGTGACCTTGGAGGATAGAAAAAATAAATGGATCTGTCTAAAATACGTGAATATTCTATTAGCTCCTTCATTCAAATTATGTTCAGGTGAGGGCAGGCAAGGTCACACTTTTACGGCAACAAGGAGAGACGTGGACGAGCATTGTTCCAAAAGAAGAAGTTCCCAACACACTGCTTACATGCAGAGTTCAACCTTTTAATCTTCAAAGGCAAACTGTATTTTTTCAAGGCTTGGACAAAGCCTGGTAGAACAGTTTTGTACTGTATCCCTTGTCATTGCTTCAGTCTTTCCACTGATAGTAAAACGATAAAGCTCTTTCTAGTGTACAGTTTGGTCAGAGGTTCATACAAGATGTGCGTGTGACCGTATCCTCTCTTTAAAAGGCTACACAGCTGTGGGAGTATTTGTCTGGGTGCCTGGGTTCATCAGTCACCATATGGCTTAGACAGGGAGTGAACCTACACCCAAGGTGTCAGTTGCAGAGGTCACCGGCAGGTGTGGCGTCTGTGTGTGACTTCAAAACAAGTCATCATTAGCTAGGCTTTGAAGTGGGTGTGTATGTTTGTATTTGTGTGTGGGGGGGGTATTGATGGTAATTAAGCCAGAACAAACTTCCACTGATTAAGGCAAGCGTGAACTTTATCACCTGTGTGTCTGTCCATAGGAGACAGGCCCTTACAGTTTCTTCTGATATCTGATTTCCCGCATTCGATCCCAGTCAGTTATTCTAGGAATGTAATATCAGCAGGAAAGAAAAACAATGTAGAGCTGGAGAGATGGGAGAGAAATAGAAGAGGCTTGAAGGAAGGATGTAACTCAAGTGTGTGTGTATCTCATGTCCTGTGGTGGTTAGATCAGCATATTGTGGAGGCCAGAGAGAACTGGTCTGTAATCCCTCTGTCACACTGACCACGGTCACCTCCAATTCAAAGGACAAAGGTCAAATGGCTAGTCAATAAGACTCTGCTCTAAACCCAACTGTAGCTCACTGTAATTCACCCATGTTTGCAGTCATGTGGAGAAACCCTAGACAAATCAAAGTCCTGTCCTTAGGCAAAGCTGTAATTACAAAATTAATGAGTGAATAATTCACTCTACACCTAACCCCTAACCGCCTACAGACAGGCACACACACACAGACACACTTTCCTTTCCGGAACAATGTGCTCGGTGCCCTGTGGCGACTCCTCAGCTGTAAGGGTGTAATCTTGAGTGATTGAGGGTGATTGGCTGTGGCTGGGTCGAACCCCCACTGAGAGCGCACACACACACACACTGCAGCTGCTGCAACTGAAACATTCAGAGCCATGCTTAGCACAAACATCTCATCTGCCTGAAGAAATATCCACCTTATTCAACCAACTTAGTGCCCCCCCCCCCGCGCAAACACACGCCTCGTTCAAGGCATCACACCCAAACAGGAGCATCGATAGACACACACCAAAAAATACAGTTCAAACCTAAATAGTGCGGTAAAATGTGGAAAAGAAACACTCAAGCCCTCATACACGCATAAACTCAATACACACTTAAAAATAGCCACAACAAGAAAATAAAAAACCCTCACATTTCCAAACAAACACACCCACTCACTCATGCATCTTTCATGCCCATTAATGCAATGTAAAACAAGTAGGACAGTGCATTTAGTTATTAAGACACATTAGCATCAACTGTGTGCATAGAGCGGTAGGCCCACATTGGTTAGAAGGATTCCCTAATGCCATCCTCTCAGTAACCCACACATTTGCTACTGTAGGCCTAATGGGCGAGAGGTGAACACAAATTCTACATTCTTACTGGACAAGCATATGATCTCTATTTCCTGGTTCCTCTAAAATAGTTAATTAAAGGTTCAATCTTCATAAACCGTACACCATGTTTTGTTTGTGGGCCTAACCCATTGTTACGATGTGCCTGTGAGCCATCCACATGTCAGGACCTTTCCCTCCATTTCCCCCCAGGCAAACAAACTGATTGTTTGGTACAAACATTTGCTTGCTAAATTACCTATGCTTTCGCTAATCCCTTCAAACATGTCTCTACGTAATCATGTAAAGAGCACGTCAGAGTCTCTCTATCATGTCAGATTTAGTACTTATGTTCTTTTTTTATTGCCAACCTGTTCTACTCACCAACGCTGTTGGACTGGCTTGACTTCCTGGCTGAGCACCCGGCGGGATTACACAATGGTTACGTCCCCTTTTTGCTTTTGGTTTATCCCGGTTAAGAGGTGTTTCATTGTTTAGCTAAAATATTCATATTTATGCTAATTCTGCATTTGTTTTCGTTAACTGTTGTCCATTGTAATGTAAGCCTAAATTGTGCAATCATGTCGCCATTAAAGTGTGTTAATCACTGTCATTGTGAATTTACATGTTTAAAGGTCTGAATGGTTTATGCCAGGTTAGGGCACGTTGGGGAGAATGTCGTTACTACTATAGCTGTACCATATACAATACGTCAATATATGATAGCAGATTTGTGAGTTTATGGGCATTTTGCCATGTGTTAGAGGCATTTTGCCATGTGTTAGAGGCATTTTGCCATGTGTTAGAGGCATTTTGCCATGTGTTAGAGGCATTTTGGCAAAGTACGTTTATTATTTTTAGCAAATTCTACATGTTTGAGAATTTTTTTCCCATCATTTTTCATTATCTGTATACGTTTTTGTAAGTACAACATGTGAAGTTAGTTTTCTTCATGACCTGCACTGTAAATAAATATCAGCTAATGTTGCACCTGAACCTGTCAACCTCAACTGGTGCTGCTCCACACCAGCTAGATAGGGTGCAGGGTCTGCTCTCTTTACATAGGCCGACTTCTTCTATAGCCTATTGTGATACAATTAATTAGCACGTTTTTATCCGAAGCGACTTACAGACATACTATTCAGTATGCAGTTCACACAGAAATGAAACCCATAAGCCTATACTATATCCCCAACACACCACGCTCCTTTCAACTGAACCACCGTAACCATATACAGGTATAGGATCTTCATTTAAGCCAGTTATAGGAAAATAATCCTGCAGCAAAAGGAAATGTGAATTATTATATGAATTATATTTTTGTACAGGTTGATACATTTTTTGTAAGGGAAAATCAAGTCTGAAATTTCAAAGTGAAAAACAAACAAACTTCAGAAGCCTTTTTTAAATCTCAAATACACTACAAGTTTTAAATCTCCTGCAACAGGGTGATCAAACTAAGATAAGAACATCTTTGGTAGCCTCTTTAATACCGAAAGCCAGATCCAAATCCAAACAAGTTCAGACCGTTTTTTCAAGCTGTCATTGTAAAGGGAGCTAGACACATGTCTTCCTCTTGGCGAGAACTGCAGACACAACAACAACAACACACTGAAAACGCTGGCTGCCGAAGGTAATGGGAAACATACATATTGACACTTCAGTGTAATTGAAAGAGAAAGGCTGTTTGCCTGCGCTGCAATCACTACCTGACAAGACCATAGAGGAGAAGGCATCGTTTCCAGACAGATTTCAATTGAGAATGACACCCCAGTAGAGGTGCAAATGTGTTTGTTTGCTTTTGTGTTTTTGTGTGTGTGTGTGTGTGTGTTGGGGGGGGGGGGGGGGGGGGTTAGGTGTAAAGCAAGTTAAGCAGTGTTAGCGAAACCAATTTCCTTTGTTGCAGTAATTCGATTTGCAGTTTTTTTCATCTGAGAGACCTTAAATGAATCTGAATGAAGGTTAACGTATGTCTTACACTGGTGTGAGCAGGGGATTGCATTTGATTGGATGCAAATACACAAATGTATGGAATTCCTGATTAATTTAATTCATGCGCCATCATGGATTTGGAATAAGTGACTGTTAGGGGATGTCACAACTGAATAAGCATTCAAATAGGCTCTCTTGGAAGGCTAACAACTGATGTAAATAAATGTTGGCTTTCTCAATGTACAGTATAGCTCTGCATTGGTAAGTGCTAGTGACTGAGGGTTAACCTATGTAGGTAAGTGCCCCCAGGAAGTAAAATGTGAGAGGTGGGACACTTACAACCCCTCAAATACCCACATGCCACCTTGGCTTCCACACACACACACACACACACACAACCAAATACCGGTCAATGGGATAAAGCTCAGTGGGACGTTCTTGCCAGACACTGTCTCCAGGGTAACAGTAGCCACACAGAGTAGTCAAGGGCCAGATGCAAATGAAATGCAAACAAACAGGGAGGGAGGGAGGGAGGGAGGGAGGGAGGGAGAGAGAGAGAGGGAGGGAGGGAGAGAGAGAGAGGGAGAGAGAAAGAGAGACATTATATACCATTACAACACTGTATATATACATAATGTGACATTTGAAATGTCTTTATTCTTTTGGAGCTTTTGTAAGTGTAATATTTACAGTTACTTTTTGTATTGTTTATTTTCTATTTCACTTGCTTTGGCAATGTAAATATATGTTTCCCATGCCAATAAAACCCTTAAATCAAAGTTGAATTGAAATTTAAAATGTAATTAAGAGAGAGATTGAGAGAGAGATGACGTGCCCCTGACCATAGCCTCGATATCACAGCAGGCAGACAAATGAAGAACAACAAGCCTAGGGGATCCCACCCCCTCTGAGCACCCCCCCTGTCAGCCAACCTGATAGCCCTCCTGACAACTCTCCCACACCCACTGAGGACATACACAAGCCATCGATGCTACTCCTTATGGACTCAAATGGGAAATTTATACAATAAAATAAACTTTTTCCCAAAATCTGGTGTCCAAACACCCGGCGCGCCCATAACCTTCTGTCTGAGGACCAACGAGGGTCACTCAGCCACATGATAATACACACAGGTACAAACGACCTGAGAGCACAACAGTAAAGGGTGGCCACAGCACTCAAGGGAGTGATTGTAAAAGCTTCTTCTACTTTACCCAACACACAAATGGTTATATCCACCCTGCTACCACGAAAAGACTTCCACCCTGCTACCATACAATGGGTAAACGCTGTATTTCCTGTGACTCTGCCTCAAAACCAAATGTTTACCTGGCCCACCACTCCACCCTGGACTTGAACAGCCTTCACAACCAGGTCCACTTCTACAAGGCAGCAGTGCCCACCTTCGCCCGCCCTCAACCACAGCCCCAACACCTCACATAAGAGCAATAGATCAATAGACACCCCGTCCAGACCAGCGAGACACTCCCAGAACTGCAGGACCCCCCCTGGACCTACACATAGAGGACCAACATCCAGACCACAACACCACCAGCCACATCCACATCCACAACCCCACCCCAATCAATCAACACCCCCCCAAGTCAAACATGCCCACACCCCATTTAGGCCTCCTCAGATCAGACCTATGCCACTCCTGCCCACCGCCCACTCCCGCAAAGAGGGCCTCAACATGAAAGTCACACATACGCCCAGGCCTTGAGCAGGCAAACAGGCCCAACCCCCACTCTTACACTAGCCCAAGCTAATGGCATGTACCAGACGCTCAGCAGGCTCTGCTCACACTTACTGGCCTGAGGCCAAACCACACAACCAACAACATTGGACACTTTATGGAACACAAAGCCTTCACTATCTCATCCTGGAATATTCAAGGCCTGAGGTCATCTGCCTTTGGCCTAAAGAGCAGGAACCTGGACTTCATCAAAGAAATCGGAAATACAGACATTGTCATCCTACAAGAAACATGGTATAGAGGAGATGGCATGGTTGCCCCCTTGGTTACAGAGAGCTGGTAGTCCCATCCACCAAACTACCAGGTGTGAAACAGGGAAGGGACTCAGGGGGTATGCTAATTTGGTATAGAGCAGACCTAACTCACTCTATTAAATTAATCAAAACAGGAACATTTTACATTTGGCTAGAAATTCCAAAGGAAATTATCTCAACAGAGAAAAATGTATCATGTGTGCTACCTATACCCCCCACTAGAATCCCCATACTTTAATGAAGACATTTCCACTCTCAGGGACATGTACTAGTCTGTGACAACCTAAATGCCAGAAATGGCTCTCGAGTGGCACAGCGGTCTAAGGCACTGCATATCATTGCTTGAGGCGTCACTACAGACACCCTAGATCGAATCCAGGCTGTATCACAACCGGCCGTGATTGGTGGTCCCATAGAGCGGCGAAAAATTGGCCCTGCGTCGCCCGGGTTTGGCTGGTGTAAGCCACCATTGTAAATAAGAATTTGTTCTTAACTGACTTGCCTAGTTAATTAATTAAAGGTTACATTTTAAAAAGTAATTTAAAAAAATAACCTGACTCCCTCAGCACACAGCGGGACAAACATCTACCTGGAGATGACATCATTCCCTTCCCCATATGCCCCCCTAGGCACAACTATGACAACATAACCAACAAAAACAGGTCACAACTCCTGCAGCTCTGTCGCACGCTGGGTATGTACATAGTCAAAGGTAGGCTTCGAAGGGACTGCTAAGGTAAGTACAACTATATCTCATCTCTTAGCAGTAGTACTGTAGACTACTTTATCACTGACCTCAACCCGGAGTCTCTCAGAGCGTTCACAGTCAGCCCACTGACACCCCTATCAGATCACATCAAAATCACATTCTACATGAACAGAGCAGTACTCAATCATGAGGCATCAAAGCCAAAGGAACTGAATAATATTAAGAAATGCTATAAATGGAAGGAAAGTAGTGTGGAAACCTACCAAAAAACAATTAGGCAACAACAAATTCAATCCCTTTTAGACAACTTCCTGGACAAAATGTTCCATAGTATAGTGAAGGTGTAAACTTGGCAGTAGAGAATCAAAACTGTATAGTTGACCTCTCAGCTTCCCAATCAAATCTAAACATTTCAAAACAGAAAACAGAAGAAAATTAACAACAATGACAAATAGTTTGATGAGTAATGCAAAATCTAAGAACGAAATTGAGAAACCTATCCAACCAAAACATAGAGACCCAGAAAACCTGAGCATACGCCTTCACTATGGTGAATTACTAAAACAATACAGAAATACACTATGGAAAAATAAGGAACAGCACGTCAGAAATCTGCTCAATGTAATTGAAGAATCCACTTCTGGGAAAATTGGAAAACACTAAACAAACACCAACCCGAAGAGGTGTCTATCCAAAACGGAGATGTATGGGTAAACCACTGCTCCAATCTTTTTTACCATGTAACAAAGAACAAAGAACAAACAGCAAAAATATATAAATGATCAAATCCAAATCTTAGAATCAACTATTAACCCACTGGATTCTCCAATTACATTGAATGAACTACAGGACAAAATACAAACCCTCCAACCCAAAAAGGCTGATCACCCCAATCCACAAAAGTGAAGACAAATTTGACCCCAATAACTACCGTGGGATATCAGCAAACATGTGAAAATCCTCTGCATTATCATTAACAGCAGACTACTTAATTTCCTGCAGACTAGTTCATTGTGAAAACAATGTACTGAGCAAATGTCAAATTGGCTTTTTACCAAATTACCGTACAACAGACCACGTATTCACCCTGCACACCCTAATTGACAAACAAATGAAAACAAAGGCAAAGTCCTCTCATGCTTTGTTGATTTCAAAAAAGCTTTGACTCAATTTGACATGAGGGTCTGCTATACAAATTGATGGAAAGTGGTGTTGGGGGAAAAACATACGACATTATAAAAACATGCAAACAAACAACAAGTGTGAGGTTAAAATTGGCAAAAAACATACACATTTCTTTCCACAGGGCCGTGGAGTGAGACAGGGATGCATCTTAAGCCCCACTAGCACATTCTGCAGCACCCAGGCCTCACCCTACAATAACCTGAAGTCAAATGTCTACAGTTTGCTGATGATCTGGTGCTTCTGTCACCAACTAAGGAGGGCCTACAGTAGCACCTAGATCTTCTGCACAGATTCTGTCAGACCTGGGCCCTGGCAGTAAAAAAATAATGGTGTTCCAAAAAAAGTCAAATAAATAAATAATAAAATAATAAATACAATTCCATCTAGACACCGTTGCCCTAGAGCACACAAAAAACGATACATACCTCGGCCTAAACATCAGCGCCACAGGTAACTTCCACAAAGCTGTGAACGAGCTGAGAGAAGGCAAGAAGGGCCTTCTATGGCATCAAAAGGAACATAAAATTTGACTTACCAATTATGATATGGGTAAAAAGTTATGGTTGTGAGGTCTTGGGTCCGCTCACCAACCAATAATTCACTAAATGGCACAAACACCAAATTGAGACTGCATGCAGATTTCTACAAAAAATATCCTCTGTGTACAACGTAAAACACCAAATAATACATGCAGATCAGAATTAGGCTGATACCTGCTAATTTTCAAAATTCAGAAAAGAGCCGTTAAATTCCACAACCACCTAAAAGGAAACGATTCCCAAACCTTCCATAACAAAGCCATCACTTACAGAGAGATGAACCTGGAGAAGAATCCCCTAAGCAAGCTGGTCCTGGGGCTCTGTTCACAAACACAAACAGACCCCACAGAGCCCCAGGAGAGCAACACAATTAGACCCAACCAAATCATGAGAAAACAAAAATATAATTACTTGACACATTGGAAAGAATTAACAGAAAAACAGAGCAATCTAGAATGCTATTTGGCCCTAAACAGAGAGTACACAGTGGCAGAATACCTGACCACTGTGACTGACCCAAACTTAAGGAAAGCTTTGACTATGTACAGACTCAGTGAGCATAGCCTTGCTATTGAGAAAGGCAGACCTGGCTCTCAAGAGAACACAGACTATGCGCACACTGCCCAAAAAATGAGGTGGAAACTGAGCTGTACTTCCTAACCTCGTGCCACATGTATGACCATATATCTACTGGGTGAAATACCACAGTGTGCCATCACAGCACCAATATTTGTGACCCACCATTAGGGGGCCCTCAGCGGCGGCCCAACGATGGACGCGTTGCTCCTCAATAATCTCCCGGACAGCGCTCCATTGTCACACAGGGAGGGACTGAGTAGCCGACTTCTATCTTTACACTTTATGGCTATATGACAGGGCTGGCAAGAGAAAGGTCGCTGAGAGAAGTTAAACTCGAGCTGACTAGTGGGTTGAGACAAGGTGTAGACCAACAGGAGAAAAACACTGAAAAATGTGAAGAGTGCAAACAACTACTTATTTATACTTATTCATACAGTACAACACAGGCCTTTCTCGCGCCGTCCTCCCAATCGCTGTCATTCTGCAGTTGCACAGACGGACAGTTTACCACTCTGTCTTTCTGATGTCTGACAACATAGTGACAGATGCGGTCTCCTTCTTGTAGCTGAACTCTTCCCTCGTCAAATATCTGCAACGCTTTTTGTCTGAATGTTTTCCCTGGGATAGCTATGCATCATCGCTCTTCCTGAACCAATCCCCTGGGGGTGAGGAAGAGGTGGCTCTCATTCCTGAAATTCTTTCTTCAGGAACCGCCACCCCTCCACCTTCCACTGTGGCATTTGCTAGAATGTGCCAAGAGAAGGTAACAAGAGGGTGAAGTAATCTTCGAAGTCACATGGCAAAGAGAAAGAGAGTGGGGGTGGGGGGTATTGAGAGAGGTAGAAAGGGGAGAGAAAGACAGTCAGAGAATAGTGTGCAAGAGGTGGCAGAGGTAGAAGAGGGAGAAAGAGGAGCGAGGGTTCTGAGCACCATATTGATTAGAGCACTAAATCTGTCAGACAGAGGCTAAAAGGTTTCAGGTACAGCGCTGGGAGATACATAAGGATATGCAGTGGAGAGGCTACAGCCTGCCAGTGCTTTGCAGCAGAATGTGTTAGCATTGGTTAGCTACAGCCTGCCAGTGCTTTGCAGCAGAATGTGTTAGCATTGGTTAGCTACAGCCTGCCAGTGCTTTGCAGCAGAATGTGTTAGCATTGGTTAGCTACAGCCAGCCAGTGCCTTGCAGCAGAATGTGTTAGCATTGGTTAGCTACAGCCTGCCAGTGCTTTGCAGCAGAATGTGTTAGCATTGGTTAGCTACAGCCTGCCAGTGCTTTGCAGCAGAATGTGTTAGCATTGGTTAGCTACAGCCTGCCAGTGCCTTGCAGCAGAATGTGTTAGCATTGGTTAGCTACATGTGGAAATGATGTGGAAACATTGCGGACTCAACCGGTGTGTGCCCCGTGAGTAATAGTATCACAGAGAAGAAAAAAACATATATATATTTTTTTACAGGACAAATCTGAGGAGGCAAGTGCCACCTATGGGCATGACGCCCCTGCCTGCCAGTACCTTACAGCACAATGTGGTAGCATTTGTTAGCTATAGCCTGCCAATACCTTACAGCACAATGTGATAGTATTGGTTAGCTATAGCCTGCCAGTACCTTACAGCACAATGTGGTAGCATTTGTTAGCTATAGCCTGCCAATACCTTACAGCACAATGTGATAGTATTGGTTAGCTATAGCCTGCCAGTACCTTACAGCACAATGTGGTAGCATTTGTTAGCTATAGCCTGCTAATACCTTACAGCACAATGTGATAGTATTGGTTAGCTATAGCCTGCCAGTACCTTACAGCACAATGTGATAGTATTGGTTAGCTATAGCCTGCCAGTACCTTACAGCACAATGTGTTAGCATTGGTTAGTATCTGCAAAGAGAGGATGTAGATGTCTTTTTTCTTCGTGTTCCTCTCAGAAAAGAGCAGTGTAGTTAGCATTTGGCCTAGATTATTTAAATAGATTATTTAAATAGATTATTTAAATAGATTATTTAACTAGATAATTTTTTCCCCATTTAGATCAGGAGGATGCAGGCAAATATTTTCTATAAGGTATGGGCAGAAGAGGAAAGGGTCAAAAGAGCTATGTTTAATGGGACAGGGTTGGCGCCCCTCCTTGGGTGCCCCTCTCTAGGTTTCTTCCTAGGTTTTGGCCTTTCTAGGGAGTTTTTCCTAGCCACCGTGCTTCTACACCTGCATTGCTTGCTGTTTGGGGTTTTAGGCTGGATTTCTGTACAGCACTTTGATATATCAGCTGATGTAAGAAGGGCTATATGAATACATTTGATTTGATTTGATTTGTAGGGTGTGCACTCAGTTGTGTTCAGCCTAGCACTACAGACTCAGAGCACGTTGAGATCATTCTAAATAAGCAACACCAGTCGAACAGGTGACTTGAAGAAGCTCTAGGGCTGGAACCAACCCGGGCAATGTTTGTGCAATTCTCTTGTCACCTGGTGTGTGTGTGTGTGTGTGTGTGTGTGTGTGTGTGTGTGTGTGTGTGTGTGTGTGTGTGTGTGTGTGTGTGTGTGTGTGTGTGTGTGTGTGTGTGTGTGTGTGTGTGTGTGTGTGTGTGTGTGTGTGTGTGTGTGTGTGTGTGTGTGTGAGCGAGAGAGAGAGAGAAAGAGAAAGAGAAAGAGAAATGAATTAGAAGGGCAGAGTGCAGGATTGTCTCTGTGTGTGAGAGATGGGCAGTGTGTGTGACTCTGTGAGTTTGACAAGGGGTGGTGGTGTGTGTGTGCGTGTGTGTGTGTCTGTGTCTGTGTGTCTCTGGGTGAGGATTAGGACGGACAGCGCCGGGCTCAGCGGCTGAGAGGAAGGCCGGGCGGTAGGGATTAACGACGGGTAATCTGAAGATGTGCACACACGCACGCACGCACGCACGCACGCACGCACGCACGCACGCACGCACGCACGCACGCACGCACACACACACACACACACACACACACACACACACACACACACACACACACACACACACACACACACACACACACACACACACACACAGAGACAGCAGTGCCAGTCCACACCACCACTGCCCAGCCCTCTCTAATGGCAGTGGAAGAAGAGTAGAGGAAAGGAGGAGAGATAATACGAGGGAGGGGGAGAGGTAGGGAAGGAGGGAGGGAGCTTGGAGGATAAGAGAAAACTTCCCTCTTACACACCTCAGAGCATCACTGCACACGGAGCAGGAAGACTTTTCTATCCATTTTTATTCCTAGTTAACCCAACTTCTTTATTTTTTCATGCAGAGATCTCTTTAAGGTTTTGGTGCAGAGAGGAGGGAAATTTGGACTGAGATGGTTAAGCCACCCAGCTAAGGATTTTCTAGTGCTTTCCATCACTTTCTGCTTTCTGCTTTGAGAGAGAGAGAGAGGGACCATGGGAAGGAAAGCGAGAGGGACCATGAGGAGGACTATAGAGCCCCCCTCTCTCTTTGCTTAATCTCCCTGTCTGTCTGTCTGTCTGTCTGTCTGTCTGTCTGTCTGTCTGTCTGTCTGTCTGTCTGTCTGTCTGTCTGTCTGTCTGTCTGTCTGTCTGACTGTCTGTCTGTCTGTCTGACTAACTGCCTATATCTCTCCTACCTGTCTGTCTGTCTGTCTGTCTGTATCTCTCCTCCCTGACTGTCTGTATCTCCCTCCCTCCCTCCCTCCCTCCCTCCCTCCCTCCCTCCTTTTCTGTTTGTCTGTCTCGCTCTCTCTGCATCTCGCTGTCTCACCCCATCTATCGACATCCCCCTCTCTCTTTCTCTCTTGCTGTGCTTTTTTCTCTTCCTTCAATAAACTGTGAGCCACACATTAGGGACCAAGCAACAGCAGAATGTGAGAATGAAAGCTAAAAAATCTGGGGGAATATGTCAGAATAAATCATGTTCAGCACTGACACAAGGACTTGAAGGAGCATGAGTACCAAATCACTCTTAACCTCCTCACACTGTCTCTCAATCCCACCTCTCTCCCCTTCATCTATCCTGCACCCACCCTTCCTTACAGGCTGTTGTGTTATATTACATGTTCATTGTTATCTCCCCCTGTGCTCTCTCTCCCCCTGTACTCTCTCTCCCCACCTTCTCTCTCCCCCTGTACTCTCTCTCCCCCACCTTCTCTTTCCCCCTGTACTCTCTCTCCCCACCTTCTCTCTCCCCCACCTTCTCTCTCCCCCTGTACTCTCTCTCCCCCACCTTCTCTCTCCCCCTCTCCTCTCTCCCCCCCACCTTCTCTCTCCCCCTGTACTCTCTCTCCCCCTGTACTCTCTCTCCCCCTGTACTCTCTCTCCCCCACCATCTCTCTCTCCCCCACCATCTCTCTCGCCCCTTATACTCTCTCTCCCCCTGTACTCTCTCTCCCCCACCATCTCTCTCTCCCCCTGTACTCTCTCTCCCCCACCATCTCTCTCTCCCCTTATACTCTCTCTCCCCCTGTACTCTCTCTCCCCCACCATCTCTCTCTCTCCCACCATCTCTCTCTCTCCCAGTACTCTCTCTCCCCCACCATCTCTCTCTCCCCTTATACTCTCTCTCCCCCTGTACTCTCTCTCCCCCACCATCTCTCTCTCCCCTTATACTCTCTCTCCCCCTGTACTCTCTCTCCCCCACCATCTCTCTCTCCCCTTATACTCTCTCCCCCACCATCTCTCTCTCTCCCAGTACTCTCTCTACCCCTGTACTCTCTCCCTCTGTACTGTCTCACCCGCTATACTCTCTCTCCCCCACCACCTCTCTCTCCCCTTATACTCTCTCTCCCCCTGTACTCTCTCCCTCTGTACTGTCTCACCCGCTATACTCTTTCTCCCCCACCATCACTCTCCCCCACCATCACTCTCCCCCACCATACTCTCTCTCCCCCACCATCTCTCTCTCCCCCTGTACTCTCTCTCCCCCACCATCTCTCTCTCCCCTTATACTCTCTTGAGTTGCAGTGACCATATTTATTATTGTCCTCCATGAAGCAGGCTGTGGGTGAGTTGTAGTGACCATATTTATTATTGTCCTCCATGAAGCAGGCTGTGGGTGAGTTGTAGTGACCATATTTATTATTGTCCTCCATGAAGCAGGCTGTGGGTGAGTTGTAGTGACCATATTTATTATTGTCCTCCATGAAGCAGGCTGTGGGTGAGTTGCAGTGACCATATTTATTATTGTCCTCCATGAAGCAGGCTGTGGGTGAGTTGCAGTGACATTAGGAGGAAGCCCAGCTCTAGCCTATCCCAGCTGAAGGAAGATGGTTGGATTACCACAGAGAGAGAACTCTTTATCCACACTCAGAGACAAATAAATACACGCCACAGATGACATTACTTTCACAAGGCTCTCTTGGCTTGTACAGTGTGAGTGTGTGTAAGTGTGTGTACGTGTGTGTGTGTACGTGTGTGTGTGTGTGTGTGTGTGTGTGTGTGTGTGTGTGTGTGTGTGTGTGTGTGTGTGTGTGTGTGTGTGTGTGTGTGTGTGTGTGTGTGTGTGTGTGTGTGTGTGTGTGTGTGTGTGTGTACGTGTGTGCACGCGTTGGGGGATTTGAGACTGAGTGACACACATCCATCCCCACTCTGAGGGTCCTGGATTAGTGTGTGTGTGTGTGTGTGTGTGTGTGTGTGTGTGTGTGTGTGTGTGTGTGTGTGTGTGTGTGTGTGTGTGTGTGTGTGTGTGTGTGTGTGTGTGTGTGTGTGTGTGTGTGTGTGTGTGTGTGTGTGTGTGTGTGTGTGTGTGTGTGTGTAACCAGCCCTGATGCCATATCTGAGACAGCACCCTGTGCTATAGCTGCTCTTAAAGGCTTATTTGGGTTCCATTAATGACGGCCCGGGAACATAATCCATCTAAATTGGAAAACTGATGAGAAGTTGAGGAAAAAGATACTGCGGGAGAGCACATATGCTGCCCTCTCCCTGAGGACACTGGGGAGATGTAGGCCAGTCAACCAGGCTGTATCCCTCTCTAAAGAGATGGATGGATGGATGGATGGATGGATGGATGGATGGAGAGAGAGAGAGAGAGAGAGAGAGAGAGAGAGAGAGAGAGAGAGAGAGAGAGAGAGAGAGAGAGAGAGAGAGAGAGAGAGAGAGAGAGAGAGAGAGAGAGAGAGAGAGAGAGAGAGAGAGAGAGAGAGAGAGAGAGAGAGAGGGAGAGGGAGAGGGAGAGGGTTTGTGTGTGTGTGCGGGGGGGGGTGGGGGGGTGTTGAGAGAGACAGAGAAAGAAACATACAGGGAGGGAATAAATGAGTGAGACAGAGCAAGACAGAGACACAGTCAAGAGGGAAACCGAGAGAAATAAATCGATCAGCTTGACTTCCTCCTTGTCATGACAGCTGAGGCTCAGCTGAGTCATCATGTACTGTACAGTATATCCAGACCACACCCCCTGTTCACACACAAACTGTGGGAATAAGCCAGACTTATAGGTAGCCAAGGGCTTCAATAACAGCATTTAGATGCTACACAGGGATTTAACAAGTTTGTTAAGTGTAGACGGTTACCATGCGCTAGCTTGCGGTTAGAATACCCCTGACAGAGCCCATGACACAATGAGGACAATGAATGGAGCTTTAGCCACATGCTAAGTAATCTGCTAGCCATCTTTCTTTGTGATTAAGGCCCCGCTTTGCATAAGCACCAGCCAGGTCACCCGGGATCCTTCCATGTCTGAGGACGTCAGGAAACGTGGAAACCGTCCACTAGGGACAACACTGAGCATTGTTACCTTCAAATAGGTTTGGGTTTTGCTAGGGCGTTGTGGACGGGGAAGACGGATGAGCGTTAGCATGCATACGGTTAGGAATGAACTCTGCCTCTGATTCCAAAGGTTGCAAGTTCGATAGAAAGTTGTTTTTGAAAAATGTGGTTTAAGCCTGTGCCAAACCTTAACCTTTAGCTTAACCATTTGGAGTTAATGCCTAACCATTAATGCCTAAACACAACACTAACATAAACAAATGTACCTTAAACACCTTGAAATGTAACATTTGATAGAACTTGAAATTTGATGCTTGAGAGACATTGATTGACATCGAATTGTGACATCAGCACACCTCTGCAATTGGATGAATGGATAATATGGACATACCTTTCCTTCACAACTGTTTACCTTCCCTTTCAACCTCTCTAGCAGGGAGGACGGTTGATACTCATTGTGATGCATGATCCAGCATTCCTCCTTTAATTCTTTCTATTTTGGCGTTCTTAGAAGGTACCATGCTGTGCCATTGCGACGTCTCAGTAATCCTGTGCTTAATCATTTGAATTGCAGAGGGGGTTAGGGGGAGGGCGGATGTGGATGGGGCTAAGATTAAACAGTAGCAGCGTGTTAGCATTGGTAGATGTTAGCATATTAGCATCTGTGAAGGTCTCCTCTCGAGTATGGAACAATGAAAGACAGAGGGGAGATATCGCAAGCCAGAGGGAAGCAAGCAACGAGTTGGTCAGTGGAGAGAGAGACAACGAGAGAGAAGAAAGAAACAGAAAGGAGACTCACAGGGCTGCCCTTTGTGACCGTCACCTAAAGAAAACAATGCTTTGCTTTTTGCCGTTCAGAAGCCACAGTAAATGTATGGGATTTACAAACAGTAGGGGAAAAGGGGAAGGGTGACGAGACAAAATGACAGAGCTGGGAAAAGGGAGGGCAGGATGAGAGATGGAGCAGGGGAGAAATGAGCATCAGAGGAGGTCAAGCAGAGGATTGGAATCAGAGGGGCCAGTACGAACGAGACAGTGGGGAGGAAGAGGGAGGGGGCAAAGAGAGAGAGAGAAAGAAAGAGCGAGAGAGAGAGAAAGAAAGAGCGACAGAGAGAGAGCGCGACAGAGAGAGAGCGTGACAGAAAGAGAGTGCGAAAGAGAGAGAGAGCGACAGAGAGAGAGAGCGACAGAGAGAGAGAGAGCGACAGAGAGAGAGAGAGACAGAGAGAGAGAACACAGAGAGAGAGAGCGACAGAGAGAGAGCAACAGAGAGAGAGAGCGGCAGAGAGAGAGAGAGAGCGACAGAGAGAGAGAGAGAGAGCGACAGAGAGAGAGAGAGAGCGACAGAGAGAGAGAGAAAGCGACAGAGAGAGAGCGCGACAGAGAGAACGACAGAGAGAGAGAGAGCCAGAGAGAGTATCAACCGTCCTCCCTGCTAGAGAGGTTGAAAGGGAAGGTAAGAGCGACACAGAGAGAGAGAGCGACAGAGAGAAATGCTCAAACTCACTAGTGCAAAATTTAAATTGGCTATATCAAAACTGTTTAATTTGATCCTGAGTGTAGGTTATTTCCCTGACATCTGGAATCAAGGACTCATAACCCCAATCTTTAAGAACGGAGACAAATTTGACCCTAACAATTACAGAGGCATTTGTGTGAACAGTAACCTGGGGAAGGTTTTCTGTAGTATTATCAATGTAAGAGTTCTAAACTTCCTTAATAAGCACAATGTCTTGAGTAAAAGCCAAATTGGATTTATACCAAAACATCGCACAACTGATCATATTTACACTCTACACACCCTGATAGATAAACCAAAATTTGTCAACCAAAATAATACCAAAATATACGCTTGCTTTATCGACTTCCAAAAAGCATTTGATTCTATTTGGCATACAGGACTGTTCTACAAAGTTATTGAAAGTGGTGTAGGGGGTAAAACATATGACATAATTAAATCAATGTATACTGGCAATACGTGCAGCATTAAAATTGGTAAGAAAATAAAAGAATTCTTTAACCAGGGGCGGGGCCTTCGCCAGGGTTGCAATCTGAGCCCTGCAATCTGAGCCCTGCACTCTTCAATATTTACATTAACGAATTGGCCACTATTCTAGAAAAAGTTTCCACAATTCAGAAGTTAAATGTCTACTCTTCGCAGATGACCTATGCCTGCTGTCACCCACAGCACATGGCCTACAGCAGAGCCTGGACCTGCTAGAGCAGTATTGCCAGACCTGGGCACTGGCAGTAAACCCCAAATAGACTAAAATAATGATTTTCCAGAGAAGATCCAGATCTCAGGGAATTAGACCAAAGTTCTCAATTGGTACAAAATATATAGAGTACTGTACACACTACAATTACTTGGGTTTAAAAATAAGCTCAACTGGACACCTTAATGAGGCAGTGAATGAACTGAGAGAGAATGCACGCAGGGCATTCTACGCCATTAAAAAGCGAATTCAAATTGAAATACCTATTAAAATTTGGCTAAAACTAATTGAATATGTCATTGAACCAATTGCACTTTATGGCAGCGAGGTGTGGGGTCCACTTGCAAAACAAGATTTCATCAAATGGGACAAACACCCCATTGAAACCCTGCATGCAGAGTTCTGTAAGATTCTCCTACATGTCCAGAGGAAAACTACAAACAATGCATGCAGAATTAGGCTAAAATACACTAATAATAAAAACTGGAAAAAACAGAAACAGAAAAAACGAACCCTAACCCTAATAATTGGAAACATCTAAAATACAGTGACCCCCTCTCATATCATTACCAAGCCCTGCAATACCAAGAGCTGAGCAAAGAAAAGAGTCCCCTCATCCAGCTGGTCCTGGGGCTGAGTTCACAAACCTGTTCTACTAACACACTGAAGCCTCAGGACCAGAACATCCAATCAATCAGGATAAACCAAATTACAACACAGTCAAAACAAAACTATATTGCTTATTGGGAAACACAAGCACAAACACAAAGCAAAATGCAGTGCTATCTGGCCCTAAATCGACAGTACACCATGGCTAAATATTTGACCATGGTTACTGATCAAAACCTTAGAAAAACCTTGACAAAGTACAGGCTCAGTGAGCACAGCCTTGCCATTGAGAAGGGTAGACACAGGAAAACCTGGCTCCCTGTAGAGGAAAGGCTGTGCAACCACTGCACAACAGCAGAACCTGAGACGGAGCTGCATTTCCTGACAAAATGTCAAAAATATAAAACAATTAGAGAGTGTCATTTCCCCAAATTTGAAACTCTTATTCAAGGTTTCAAAGACCTCTCTGATGAGAGTAGGCTACCCGTCCTGTTGGGGGAGGATGCAGAGAGCTGTGGGTTGGCAGCGCACTACATTGCTGCCTGCCATAAGTTGAGGGACAGTGTCTGACAGACCAATCAACCTGCACATGTCTTCTACTGTATGTTTATTGTTATTGTTCAATGTATGGTTATTTTGACACTTGGTTATTGTTGTTACTGTTGTCCCTTTGACAATTTTGATTCTCATTTTTATATTGTAAATAAGCTTTGGCAATATGTACACTGTTACGTCATGCCAATAAAGCAAATTGAATTGAATTGAATTGAATTGAATTGAATTGAATTGAGAGAGAGAGAGAGAGAGAGAGAGAGAGAGAGAGAGAGAGAGAGAGAGAGAGAGAGAGAGAGAGAGAGAGAGAGAGAGAGAGAGAGAGAGAGAGAGAGAGAGAGAGAGAGAGAGCGAGAGAATGTGGTCCACCTCTTTAGATGATCTTATTGTAAGTGCAGCCACAGCCTTTATCATGGTGAAACACACACTTTGCTTTGTGTAAGGTATGTAATATATACCTCTGCACACACACACACACAATAAGGTAAGAGACAAATACTTTAAAACAGAAGAAATCACCAAGCTCCTATATTGGAAAACACACACACACACACACACACACACACACACACACACACACACACACACACACACACACACACACACACACACACACACACACACACACACACACACACACACACACACACACACACACACACACACACACACACACACACACACACACACACACACACACACACACACACACACAATAAGGTAAGAGACAAATACTTTAAAACAGAAGAAATCACCAAGCTCCTATATAGGTCACCACAGATAGAATCATATGAGCCCAATATCTGACTGAAACCCACCGTGTTGCTGTAATAGTGTTTCCTTCCTGTAGCAGATAAACAAAAGGAAGTGAAACAGGTCTCCATCAGGCAGGACCACAGGGAGGCCCGGGGTTAGAGGGCCATGCTTTACTGCCACCTGCCTAAGGCGCTGTAACAGGAAAGACAAGAGGAGCAGTCTGGGCCTGGGATCTATCCTACTCTCCTCTCCTCACACACCACATGATTTACTGACTCAAGGCCCTCCTTGCCTGTGACCACTCTGTCCGTCCTGAGTCGCTATCAATGGAAAAGAACAAGAGAAAAAGAGTCGACGCTCCAATGCGTTTTGACTCCCCTGGCTTTTCCAGGGCTTGAGAGGGGGCCACGTGAATGATGTACTCACAGAGACTCGGAGAGGGAAGAGACGGCACCCAGAGATAAACTCATTCATAAAAACGACAGAACAATAGGACAGAGAGAGAAAGAGAGAGAGCGAGCAAAACAGGTCAGGCTGAGAAAGGGAAACAAGACAAGGAGGAGTCAACAAGGTGGGATAACAATATTGATGCGCCTAGTTGCAGAAAACAGGGGCATCGATTTCTATCTTCCCAAGCTTCCTCTGCGTACTTCTATCTTCCCAAGCTTCCTCGGCGTACTTCTATCTTCCCAAGCTTCCTCGGCGTACTTCTATCTTCCCAAGCTTCCTCGGCGTACTTCTATCTTCCCAAGCTTCCTCGGCGTACTTCTATCTTCCCAAGCTTCCTCTGCGCACAACAGAAGTAGAAAATAAGTAAGACAGATTGAAGACGAGAGGGGTTGATCACTGCTATTTCTGTCTGCGAGTGTCACTGGGGTGACAATATTTCGGCCTTCAGTGGTTCTCGTCGAGAGATAGACAGTGCTGAAGTGGTCATCTTTGTCCTTGTGGCTCTCCTGTTTTTTTGTGTGTGGCTTTTCTTTGGTCCTCTAGCTGTTCTAATTAAGACTAATTAAACCAGGAGAGGGAAATGAATATGGAACGATAAGAGATGGCTTTTTCTTGACCTTTATGTTGGCCTCCTACTGACGCCACAAAGGCGCTCCAGGAGATGAAAGAACAAGGCGGGGAGGATAGTGGAATGGAGAGAGAGAGAGAGAGGTTTCTACCCAGGGAAGTGCTTAACATTGCAGATGGTGGATATCATGTCTTTGGTTTTATTTCTTTAGTAAAGGTCACCTTTAATGCTGGCCCAAGGAGGTGACTGTGAATGACTGTGAATGACTGTGAATGAGTTTAATTAAAAGTAGAAATCGTCTATCTTTTCAAGGGTTTCATTGTAGAAGTCCTGGTAAAAAAAGAAGGGAAAAAAGAGGTGTATATATACAGTGGGGAGAACAAGTATTTGATACACTGCCGATTTTGCAGGTTTTCCTACTTACAAAGCATGTAGAGGTCTGTAATTTTTATCATAGGTACACTTCAACTGTGAGAGACGGAATCTAAAACACAAATCCAGAAAATCACATTGTATGATTTTTAAATAATTAATTTGCATTTTATTGCATGACATAAGTATTTGATCACCTACCAACCGGTAAGAATTCCGGCTCTCACAGACCTGTTAGTTTTTCTTTAAGAAGCCCTCCTGTTCTCCACTCATTACCTGTATTAACTGCACCTGTTTGAACTCGTTACCTGTATAAAAGACACCTGTCCACACACTCAATCAAACAGACTCCAACCTCTCCACAATGGCCAAGACCAGAGAGCTGTGTAAGGACATCAGGGATAAAATTGTAGACCTGCACAAGGCTGGGATGGGCTACAGGACAATAGGCAAGCAGCTTGGTGAGAAGGAAACAACTGTTGGCGCAATTATTAGAAAATGGAAGAAGTTCAAGATGACGGTCAATCACCCTCGGTCTGGGGCTCCATGCAAGATTTCACCTCGTGGGGCATCAATGATCATGAGGAAGGTGAGGGATCAGCCCAGAACTACACGGCAGGACCTGGTCAATGACCTGAAGAGAGCTGGGACCACAGTCTCAAAGAAAACCATTAGTAACACACTACGCCGTCATGGATTAAAATCCTGCAGCGCACGCAAGGTCCCCCTGCTTAAGCCAGTGCATGTCCAGGCCTGTCTGATGTTTGCCAATGACCATCTGGATGATCCAGAGGAGGAATGGGAGAAGGTCATGTGGTCTGATGAGACAAAAATAGAGCTTTTTGGTCTAACTCCACTCGCCGTGTTTGGAGGAAGAAGAAGTATGAGTACAACCCCAAGAACACCATCCCAACCGTGAAGCATGGAGGTGGAAACATCATTCTTTGGGGATGCTTTTCTGCAAAGGGGACAGGACGACTGCACCGTATTGAGGGGAGGATGGATGGGGCCATGTATCGCGAGATCTTGGCCAACAACCTCCTTCCCTCAGTAAGAGCATTGAAGATGGGTCGTGGCTGGGTCTTCCAGCATGACAACGACACGAAACACACAGCCATGGCAACTAAGGAGTGGCTCCGTAAGAAGCATCTCAAGGTCCTGGAGTGGCCTAGCCAGTCTCCAGACCTGAACCCAATAGAAAATCTTTGGAGGGAGCTGAAAGTCCGTATTGCCCAGCGACAGCCCCGAAACCTGAAGGATCTGGAGAAGATCTGTAGGGAGGAGTGGGCCAAAATCCCTGCTGCAGTGTGTGCAAACCTAGTCAAGAACTACAGGAAACGTATGATCTCTGTAATTGCAAACAAAGGTTTCTGTACCAAATATTAAGTTCTGCTTTTCTGATGTATCAAATACTTATGTCATGCAATAAAATGCAAATTAATTACTTAAAAATCATACAATGTGATTTTCTGGATTTTTGTTTTAGATTCCGTCTCTCATAGTTGAAGTGTACCTATGATAAAAATTACAGACCTCTACATGCTTTGTAAGTAGGAAAACCTGCAAAATCGGCAGTGTATCAAATACTTGTTCTCCCCACTGTAGGTGTACATGTATAGGCCTATTCAATAAAATATATCCTTTTTGGGTCTAGTGAAATATTTTATTTAGGTTCATGCCCAGAGCGAAAATTTGTGCTGGCATCTAAATAGCGACTCCCTTCCTGAAGCTTACAACAACAGAAGGGATGAGGGGAGTTTGAGGCTCTTTCATTCCCCCCTCCCTCCCTCCCCTCCTCCTTTGCTTTCTCCTTCCATCTCTCTGCGCTGTTCCGCCCGATAAGCACGTTGTCTACTTCACATATTGACACCTCGTCTTCAGCAAACACTGTTTTGCTTTTAATTAACCTTTAACTACTCAAGGAATGGCAAGAGAGGGAGCGAGAGAGAGAGATAGAAAGACAGAAAGAGAGGGGTGGTGGTGGAGAGTGAGAAAGAGGGGGTTCAGAAGAGATCAGAATGGGTCTTGACAACAGAGGAGACTTTGGTGTCATCTCAATGTTTTTTGTCATTAGTATTGAGGACTCTATTGTCCTCCTCCCACCGCCGCAGCCACCCAACATGACTAATAAAGTCTTAAAGCAGACACTAATCCATGTACCCTGCATCTCCCCTGCATCTCCCTCCGTCTCCGCTGCATCTCCCTCCGTCTCCCCTGCATCTCCCTCCGTCTCCCCTGCATCTCCCTCCATCTCCCCTGCATCTCCCTCCATCTCTCCTGCATCTCCCTCCGTCTCCCCTGCATCTCCCTCCATCTCCCCTGCATCTCCCACCGTCTCCCCTGCATCTCCCTCCGTCTCCCCTGCATCTCCCTCCGTCTCCCCTGCATCTCCCTCCATCTCCCTCCATCTCTCCTCCGTCTCCCCTGCATCTCCCTACGTCTCCCCTGCATCTCCCTCCATTTCCCTCCATCTCTCCTCCGTCTCCCCTGCATCTCCCTCCGTCTCCCCTGCATCTCCCTCCATCTCCCCTGCATCTCCCTCCGTCTCCCCTGCATCTCCCTCCGTCTCCCCTGCATCTCCCTCCATTTCCCTCCATCTCTCCTCCGTCTCCCCTGCATCTCCCTCCATCTCTCCTCCGTCTCCCCTGCATCTCCATCCGTCTCTCCTACATCTCCCTCCATCTCCCCTGCATCTCCCTCCGTCTCCCCTGCATCTCCCTCCATCTCCCTCCATCTCTCCTCCGTCTCCCCTGCATCTCCCTCCGTCTCCCCTGCATCTCCCTCCATTTCCCTCCATCTCTCCTCCGTCTCCCCTGCATCTCCCTCCGTCTCTCCTGCATCTCCCTCCGTCTCCCCTGCATCTCCCTCCGTCTCCCCTGCATCTCCCTCCGTCTCCCCTGCATCTCCCTCCGTCTCCCCTGCATCTCCCTCCGTCTCTCCTGCATCTCCCTCCATCTCCCCTGCATCTCCCTCCATCTCCCCTGCATCTCCCTCCATCTCCCTCCATCTCTCCTCCATCTCCCCTGCATCTCCCTCCGTCTCCCCTGCATCTCCCTCCATTTCCCTCCATCTCTCCTCCGTCTCCCCTGCATCTCCCTCCGTCTCCCCTGCATCTCCCTCCATCTCCCCTGCATCTCCCTCCGTCTCCCCTGCATCTCCCTCCATTTCCCTCCATCTCTCCTCCGTCTCCCCTGCATCTCCCTCCGTCTCCCCTGCATCTCCCTCCATCTCTCCTCCGTCTCCCCTGCATCTCCCTCCGTCTCCCCTGCATCTCCCTCCATCTCCCCTGCATCTCCCTCCATCTCTCCTGCATCTCCCTCCGTCTCCCCTGCATCTCGCTCCATCTCCCCTGCATCTCCCTCCGTCTCCCCTGCATCTCCCTCCGTCTCCCCTGCATCTCCCTCCGTCTCTCCTGCATCTCCCTCCATCTCCCCTGCATCTCCCTCCGTCTCCCCTGCATCTCCCTCCATCTCCCTCCATCTCTCCTCCGTCTCCCCTGCATCTCCCTACGTCTCCCCTGCATCTCCCTCCATTTCCCTCCATCTCTCCTCCGTCTCCCCTGCATCTCCCTCCGTCTCCCCTGCATCTCCCTCCATCTCCCCTGCATCTCCCTCCGTCTCCCCTGCATCTCCCTCCGTCTCCCCTGCATCTCCCTCCATTTCCCTCCATCTCTCCTCCGTCTCCCCTGCATCTCCCTCCATCTCTCCTCCGTCTCCCCTGCATCTCCATCCGTCTCTTCTGCATCTCCCTCCATCTCCCCTGCATCTCCCTCCGTCTCCCCTGCATCTCCCTCCATCTCCCTCCATCTCTCCTCCGTCTCCCCTGCATCTCCCTCCGTCTCCCCTGCATCTCCCTCCATTTCCCTCCATCTCTCCTCCGTCTCCCCTGCATCTCCCTCCGTCTCTCCTGCATCTCCCTCCATCTCCCCTGCATCTCCCTCCGTCTCCCCTGCATCTCCCTCCGTCTCCCCTGCATCTCCCTCCGTCTCCCCTGCATCTCCCTCCGTCTCTCCTGCATCTCCCTCCATCTCCCCTGCATCTCCCTCCGTCTCCCCTGCATCTCCCTCCATTTCCCTCCATCTCTCCTCCGTCTCCCCTGCATCTCCCTCCGTCTCCCCTGCATCTCCCTCCATCTCTCCTCCGTCTCCCCTGCATCTCCATCCGTCTCCCCTGCATCTCCATCCGTCTCCCCTGCATCTCCCCTGCATCTCCCTCCGTCTCTCCTGCATCTCCCTCCGTCTCCCCTGCATCTCCCTCCGTCTCCCCTGCATCTCCCTCCGTCTCCCCTGCATCTCCCTCCGTCTCCCCTGCATCTCCCTCCGTCTCTCCTGCATCTCCCTCCGTCTCCCCTGCATCTCCCTCCGTCTCCCCTGCATCTCCCTCCGTCTCCCCTGCATCTCCCCTGCATCTCCCCTCCGTCTCCCCTGCATCTCCCTCCGTCTCCCCTGCATCTCCCTCCATCTCCCTCCATCTCTCCTCCGTCTCCCCTGCATCTCCCTCCGTCTCCCCTGCATCTCCCTCCATTTCCCTCCATCTCTCCTCCGTCTCCCCTGCATCTCCCTCCGTCTCCCCTGCATCTCCCTCCATCTCCCCTGCATCTCCCTCCGTCTCCCCTGCATCTCCCTCCGTCTCCCCTGCATCTCCCTCCATTTCCCTCCATCTCTCCTCCGTCTCCCCTGCATCTCCCTCCGTCTCCCCTGCATCTCCCTCCATCTCTCCTCCGTCTCCCCTGCATCTCCATCCGTCTCCCCTGCATCTCCATCCGTCTCCCCTGCATCTCCCCTGCATCTCCCTCCGTCTCTCCTGCATCTCCCTCCGTCTCCCCTGCATCTCCCTCCATCTCCCCTGCATCTCCCTCCGTCTCTCCTGCATCTCCCTCCGTCTCTCCTGCATCTCCCTCCGTCTCCCCTGCATCTCCCTCCGTCTCCCCTGCATCTCCCTCCGTCTCCCCTGCATCTCCCTCCGTCTCCCCTGCATCTCCCCTGCATCTCCCCTGCATCTCCCTCCGTCTCCCCTGCATCTCCCTCCGTCTCCCCTGCATCTCCCTCCGTCTCCTCTGCATCTCCCTCCGTCTCCCCTGCATCTCCCTCCGTCTCCCCTGCATCTCCCTCCGTCTCCCCTGCATCTCCCTCCGTCTCCCCTGCATCTCCCTCCGTCTCCCCTGCATCTCCCTTCGTCTCCCCTGCATCTCCCTCCGTCTCCCCTGCATCTCCCTCCGTCTCCCCTGCATCTCCCTCCGTCTCTCCTGCATCTCCCTCCGTCTCCCCTGCATCTCACTCCGTCTCCCCTGCATCTCCCTCCGTCTCCCCTGCATCTCCCTCCGTCTCCCCTGCATCTCCCTCCGTCTCCCCTGCATCTCCCTCCATCTCTCCTGCATCTCCCTCCGTCTCCCCTACATCTCCCTCCATCTCCCCTGCATCTCCCTCCGTCTCCCCTGCATCTCCCTCCGTCTCCCCTGCATCTCCCTCCGTCTCCCCTGCATCTCCCTCCGTCTCTCCAATACAGGGGAGGCATATTTTAATTGTCCGTTAGTTCAATTTTTTGTGGCCGTGACTATTTTCGTTTGACGGGGGTTATATTTTTCCCTCTTCTTTCTCCTCAGTCTTTTGTTTTTGAAACAGTGTTTACATCTGAGGGAAGTCAGTCCTATAAAGGGAAGTGGAATTATACCAGCTTAGCCATAGCGCATTCATCTGTCACGGCAATCCTACGCCTGTGCAGACACACTCGTTTATGCAAGAAAGAGAAGAAGAGACAGAGATGGAGGGAAGGAGGGAGAGGACAGATGGAGCGAGGGAGGGAAGAAATGTCTGGAAGGGGCAGTCCCATGCACTCTAATTAAACGTTGGGAGAGCATTTTGGTTGTAGGTGGGATGATGGAGAGGCTCTCTATTTTGGCTAATATCCAGGTTACTGCATTCTACAGCCGGCCTGTAAGGAGGCCCTAAGGGACCCGAGCTCATCTTATTCAGAATGTGTTGTAACGATAAGGCCCTATAGGACACTCCAACTTCCAAACTACAAAAGCCCAACTCTCCATGTCTCTGAGGATGGCTTGGCCCTCTCCAAACCCCTCAAGCCCCACCATGTTCCTCACGGGAGTCGTCCTGTCAGCTACCTGTTTGCTGCTGTCCAACTTGATTCGTAATGAGGCTTAGAGATACAAGCACAGGGTCCCGTGTGGCCCAGTTGGTAGAGCATGGTGCTTGCAACCCCAGGGTTGTGGGTTCGATTCCCACGGGGGACCAGTAGGAAAATGTATTCACATTATTGTGGATAAGAGGTCCGTAAGCTTCATTAAAACTCCCATATGGGAGCTGTAAGCAGAGAGACATGTCCTTCTTTTAGTTTCTGTCCAGGTCCTGTGCTACATTTGGCTGTCTGTATGTCATTAGGTTTCATTCATCTGTCATATCGGCCCAAACACACCCTACGGGGCCAACACATGGACCCAATAAGGTAGGTGGGTCGTCTAGCCAGGTTAGAGCTACAACAGAACTACTCTGCCCCACATCATCACACACAAACAAACACACACACACACACACTTAACCAAAAAGCAGACAGACACAGTGACACAAAAACACGTCTGGTATCACACTGCCACACGGCCTTCCATCCTCGTGTTCTAATGGAACGATTAGAAGAGCTACACATCAGAAAGAGGATCGTCCCCTGGTTAATCTCTGCTAAGCTCCATTTGAGAGATGGGTGCAGCACCGGGGGCTAAGACGATCAGCCGGTAAATAAAGGCTTTAGTACCTGGTTTGGCCCAATATCCGGGTGTAAGCCCCACGGCAGCAGCTGCCACGCATTTCAGAGGACTTGTCTGACCTGTGTTCTGTGTGACTAGTCAGATATGGGGTCTGACGAGTATTCATTCACATCTGATTATAGTGACGACTTTTAGCATGTGTATGTTACATGTTGACATATATGTTGTTGACATTTTGTTGCATGAATTGGATGGAAGTTGTTACATGTAAGTTAACATCCGTTGACTAAGTGTATAACTGAGTGTATATAACTGAGTGTATAACTGAGTGTATAACTGAGTGTATATCTGAGTGTATATAACTGAGTGTATAACTGAGTGTATATAACTGAGTGTATAACTGAGTGTATAACTGAGTGTATAACTGAGTGTATAACTGGGTGTATATAACTGAGTGTATAACTGAGTGTATAACTGAGTGTATATAACTGAGTGTATAACTGAGTGTATAACTGAGTGTATAACTGGGTGTATATAACTGAGTGTATAACTGGGTGTATATAACTGAGTGTATAACTGGGTGTATATAACTGAGTGTATAACTGAGTGTATAACTGAGTGTATAACTGGGTGTATATAACTGAGTGTATAACTGGGTGTATATAACTGAGTGTATAACTGGGTGTATATAACTGAGTGTATAACTGAGTGTATGACTGAGTGTATGACTGAGTGTATAACTGGGTGTATGACTGAGTGTATAACTTAGTGTATGACAGTGTATAACTGAGTGTATAACTGAGTGTATGACTGAGTATATAACTGAGTGTATATAACTGAGTGTATAACTGAGTGTATGACTGAGTATATAACTGAGTGTATATAACTGAGTGTATAACTGAGTGTATAACTGAGTGTATATAACTGAGTGTATAACTGGGTGTATGACTGAGTGTATAACTGAGTGTATGACTGAGTGTATAACTGAGTGTATAACTGAGTGTATGACTGAGTGTATGACTGAGTGTATAACTGGGTGTATGACTGAGTGTATAACTGAGTGTATAACTGAGTGTGTAACTGAGTGTATGACTGAGTATATAACTGAGTGTATATAACTGAGTGTATAACTGAGTGTATAACTGAGTGTATATAACTGAGTGTATAACTGGGTGTATATAACTGAGTGTATAACTGAGTGTATAACTGAGTGTATAACTGAGTGTATAACTGAGTGTATAACTGAGTGTATATAACTGAGTGTATAACTGAGTGTATAACTGAGTGTATAACTGGGTGTATATAACTGAGTGTATAACTGAGTGTATAACTGAGTGTATAACTGGGTGTATATAACTGAGTGTATAACTGAGTGTATAACTCAGTGTATATAACTGAGTGTATAACTGAGTGTATAACTGAGTGTATGACTGAGTGTATAACTGGGTGTATGACTGAGTGTATATAACTGAGTGTATAACTGAGTGTATAACTGAGTGTATGACTGAGTATATAACTGAGTGTATATAACTGAGTGTATAACTGAGTGTATAACTGAGTGTATAACTGAGTGTATATAACTGAGTGTATAACTGGGTGTATATAACTGAGTGTATAACTGAGTGTATAACTGAGTGTATAACTGAGTGTATATAACTGAGTGTATAACTGAGTGTATAACTGAGTGTATAACTGGGTGTATATAACTGAGTGTATAACTGAGTGTATAACTGAGTGTATAACTGAGTGTATAACTGAGTGTATACAACTGAGTGTATAACTGAGTGTATATAACTGAGTGTATAACTGAGTGTATATAACTGAGTGTATAACTGGGTGTATGACTGAGTGTATAACTGAGTGTATGACTGAGTGTATAACTGAGTGTATAACTGAGTGTATGACTGAGTGTATGACTGAGTGTATAACTGGGTGTATGACTGAGTGTATATAACTGAGTGTATAACTGAGTGTATAACTGAGTGTATGACTGAGTATATAACTGAGTGTATATAACTGAGTGTATAACTGAGTGTATAACTGAGTGTATATAACTGAGTGTATAACTGGGTGTATGACTGAGTGTATAACTGATTGTATGACTGAGTGTATAACTGAGTGTATAACTGAGTGTATGACTGAGTGTATGACTGAGTGTATAACTGGGTGTATGACTGAGTGTATGACTGAGTGTATGACTGAGTGTATAACTGGGTGTATGACTGAGTATATAACTGAGTGTATATAACTGAGTGTATAACTGAGTGTATAACTGAGTGTATATAACTGAGTGTATAACTGGGTGTATGACTGAGTGTATAACTGAGTGTATAACTGAGTGTATAACTGGGTGTATATAACTGAGTGTATAACTGAGTGTATAACTGAGTGTATATAACTGAGTGTATAACTGAGTGTATAACTGAGTGTATGACTGAGTGTATATAACTGAGTGTATAACTGAGTGTATATAACGGAGTGTATAACTGAGTGTATAACTGAGTGTATGACTGAGTATATAACTGAGTGTATGACTGAGTATATAACTGAGTGTATATAACTGAGTGTATAACTGAGTGTATAACTGAGTGTATATAACTGAGTGTATAACTGGGTGTATGACTGAGTGTACAACTGAGTGTATAACTGAGTGTATAACTGAGTGTATATAACTGAGTGTATAACTGAGTGTATATAACTGAGTGTATAACTGAGTGTATATAACTGAGTGTATGACTGAGTGTATAACTGAGTGTATAACTGAGTGTATAACTGAGTGTATATAACTGAGTGTATAACTGAGTGTATATAACTGAGTGTATAACTGAGTGTATATAACTGAGTGTATAACTGAGTGTATAACTGAGTGTATGACTGAGTGTATATAACTGAGTGTATAACTGAGTGTATATAACTGAGTGTATAACTGAGTGTATAACTGAGTGTATAACTGAGTGTATGACTGAGTATATAACTGAGTGTATATAACTGAGTGTATAACTGAGTGTATATAACTGAGTGTATAACTGAGTGTATATAACTGAGTGTATAACTGAGTGTATAACTGAGTGTATATAACTGAGTGTATAACTGAGTGTATAACTGAGTGTATAACTGAGTGTATGACTGAGTGTATAACTGAGTGTATAACTGAGTGTATGACTGAGTGTATAACTGAGTGTATGACTGGGTGTATGACTGAGTGTATGACTGAGTGTATGACTGAGTGTATGACTGAGTGTATAACTGAGTGTATGACTGAGTGTATATAACTGAGTGTATAACTGAGTGTATAACTGAGTGTATGACTGGGTGTATGACTGAGTGTATAACTGAGTGTATGACTGAGTGTATATAACTGAGTGTATAACTGAGTGTATATAACTGAGTGTATGACTGAGTGTATAACTGAGTGTATGACTGGGTGTATGACTGAGTGTATAACTGAGTGTATGACTGAGTGTATGACTGAGTGTATAACTGAGTGTATAACTGAGTGTATAACTGAGTGTATGACTGAGTGTATGACTGAGTGTATAACTGAGTGTATAACTGAGTGTATAACTGAGTGTATATAACTGAGTGTATAACTGAGTGTATGACTGAGTGTATAACTGAGTGTATATAACTGAGTGTATGACTGAGTGTATAACTGAGTGTATGACTGAGTGTATAACTGAGTGTATAACTGAGTGTATGACTGAGTGTATATAACTGAGTGTATAACTGAGTGTATGACTGAGTGTATAACTGAGTGTATAACTGAGTGTATAACTGAGTGTATATAACTGAGTGTATAACTGAGTGTATGACTGAGTGTATAACTGAGTGTATGACTGAGTGTATAACTGAGTGTATAACTGAGTGTATGACTGAGTGTATACCTGAGTGTATAACTGAGTGTATAACTGAGTGTATAACTGGGTGTATGACTGAGTGTATGACTGAGTGTATAACTGAGTGTATGACTGAGTGTATAACTGAGTGTATAACTGAGTGTATAACTGGGTGTATGACTGAGTGTATGACTGAGTGTATAACTGAGTGTATGACTGAGTGTATAACTGAGTGTATAACTGAGTGTATGACTGAGTGTATAACTGAGTGTATAACTGAGTGTATGACTGAGTGTATAACTGAGTGTATAACTGAGTGTATGACTGAGTGTATAACTGAGTGTATATAACTGAGTGTATGACTGAGTGTATAACTGAGTGTATGACTGAGTGTATAACTGAGTGTATAACTGAGTGTATAACTGAGTGTATAACTGAGTGTATAACTGAGTGTATAACTGAGTGTATAACTGAGTGTATATAACTGAGTGTATAACTGAGTGTATGACTGAGTGTATAACTGAGTGTATATAACTGAGTGTATGACTGAGTGTATAACTGAGTGTATGACTGAGTGTATAACTGAGTGTATAACTGAGTGTATAACTGGGTAAATGACTGAGTGTATGACTGAGTGTATAACTGAGTGTATGACTGAGTGTATAACTGAGTGTATAACTGAGTGTATGACTGAGTGTATAACTGAGTGTATAACTGAGTGTATGACTGAGTGTATAACTGAGTGTATAACTGAGTGTATGACTGAGTGTATAACTGAGTGTATATAACTGAGTGTATGACTGAGTGTATAACTGAGTGTATGACTGAGTGTATAACTGAGTGTATAACTGAGTGTATAACTGAGTGTATAACTGAGTGTATAACTGAGTGTATAACTGAGTGTATATAACTGAGTGTATAACTGAGTGTATGACTGAGTGTATAACTGAGTGTATATAACTGAGTGTATGACTGAGTGTATAACTGAGTGTATGACTGAGTGTATAACTGGGTGTATGACTGAGTGTATGACTGAGTGTATAACTGAGTGTATAACTGAGTGTATATAACTGAGTGTATGACTGAGTGTATAACTGAGTGTATGACTGGGTGTATGACTGAGTGTATAACTGAGTGTATGACTGAGTGTATATAACTGAGTGTATAACTGAGTGTATATAACTGAGTGTATGACTGAGTGTATAACTGAGTGTATGACTGGGTGTATGACTGAGTGTATAACTGAGTGTATGACTGAGTGTATGACTGAGTGTATAACTGAGTGTATAACTGAGTGTATAACTGAGTGTATAACTGAGTGTATGACTGAGTGTATAACTGAGTGTATAACTGAGTGTATATAACTGAGTGTATAACTGAGTGTATGACTGAGTGTATAACTGAGTGTATATAACTGAGTGTATGACTGAGTGTATAACTGAGTGTATGACTGAGTGTATAACTGAGTGTATAACTGAGTGTATGACTGAGTGTATATAACTGAGTGTATAACTGAGTGTATGACTGAGTGTATAACTGAGTGTATAACTGAGTGTATAACTGAGTGTATATAACTGAGTGTATAACTGAGTGTATGACTGAGTGTATAACTGAGTGTATGACTGAGTGTATAACTGAGTGTATAACTGAGTGTATGACTGAGTGTATAACTGAGTGTATAACTGAGTGTATAACTGGGTGTATGACTGAGTGTATGACTGAGTGTATAACTGAGTGTATGACTGAGTGTATAACTGAGTGTATAACTGAGTGTATAACTGAGTGTATAACTGGGTGTATGACTGAGTGTATGACTGAGTGTATAACTGAGTGTATGACTGAGTGTATAACTGAGTGTATAACTGAGTGTATAACTGAGTGTATGACTGAGTGTATAACTGAGTGTATAACTGAGTGTATGACTGAGTGTATAACTGAGTGTATAACTGAGTGTATGACTGAGTGTATAACTGAGTGTATAACTGAGTGTATATAACTGAGTGTATGACTGAGTGTATGACTGAGTGTATGACTGAGTGTATAACTGAGTGTATAACTGAGTGTATAACTGAGTGTATAACTGAGTGTATAACTGAGTGTATAACTGAGTGTATATAACTGAGTGTATATAACTGAGTGTATAACTGAGTGTATGACTGAGTGTATAACTGAGTGTATATAACTGAGTGTATGACTGAGTGTATAACTGAGTGTATGACTGAGTGTATAACTGGGTGTATGACTGAGTGTATGACTGAGTGTATAACTGGGTGTATGAATGAGTGTATATAACTGAGTGTATGACTGAGTATATAACTGAGTGTATATAACTGAGTGTATAACTGAGTGTATATAACTGAGTGTATAACTGAGTGTATAACTGAGTGTATGACTGAGTGTATAACTGAGTGTATGACTGAGTGTATGACTGAGTGTATAACTGAGTGTATAACTGGGTGTATAACTGAGTGTATAACTGAGTGTATAACTGAGTGTATAACTGAGTGTATAACTGAGTGTATGACTGAGTGTATGACTGAGTGTATAACTGAGTGTATAACTGGGTGTATAACTGAGTGTATAACTGAGTGTATGACTGAGTGTATAACTGAGTGTACTAAACATGAAGAACTCTTTCCATGACAGACTGACCAGGTGAATCCAGGTGAAAGCTTTGATTCCTTATCGATGTCACTTGTTATATCCACTTCAATCAGCGTAGATGACGGGGAGGAGACCGGTTAAAGAAGGATTTTTAAGCCTTGAGACATGGATTGTGTATGTTTGGGCAAGACGAAAAATGTAAGTGCCTTTGAACAGGGTATGGTAGAAGGGGCGGGGGGTGCAACTCAGTATTAGGAAGGTGGTCCTGATGTTATGTACACTCGGTGTATATCTATATATGGATATATACTTAGTATACCAAATATTAGGAACACCTTCCTAATACTGAGTTGCTCTCAGAACAGCCTCAATTCGTCGGCACTTGAACTAAAAGGTGTCAAAAGTCTTCCACAGGGATGCTGGCCCATGTTGACTCCAATGCTTCCTAAAGTTGTGTCAAGTTGGCTGGATGTCCTTTGGGTGGTGGACCATTCTTGATACACAAGGGAAACTGCTGAGCGTGAAAAACCCAACAGCTTTGCAGTTCTTGACAAACCGGTGCGCCTGGCACCTACAACCATACCCTGCTCAAAGGCACTCCAGTCTTTTGTGCAGGGTATGGTAACAATTGTGCAATTGTTAATGGAAACCTAATATTTGTTGTGTAGTGGGAATAAACCAGTCATGTCAGAAAAGGAGAAACATGTCCTGCAATATGATTATGATTCATGCCTATATAATACATTTAAATAAATATATTAGGCGATTGATATATACCAACCTTTGCAGGAAATATGGTGCACGTAAGGATTGGTCTTTTTTGTGCGTTCACACCTTTGACACATGAGGCCCAAGGTGAGTGGACTCTCTGGCCAATCAGTGACATGAATCAATCAATCAATGAACTACCAGAGACAAAATACAACTATAGCAGTACTGTGGACATCAAAGCCTGATGTTAAAGACCAATGTGTCTGACAGTCTGCCTCTCTGTGGCTGCCTTTACACAGGCAGCCCAAGTCAGATTGTTTTTTTCCACTAATTGGTATTTTGACCAATCACATAAGATCTTTTCACATCAGATATTTTTCAGAGCTGATATGATTGATCAAAAGACCAATTAGTGATAAAAAGAGCAGAACTGGGCTGCCTGTCTAAACGCAGCTAAACACACCCTGCCACCCACACAGCACTAGGAAGGATGGGGGACTAGTACATACAGTAGGCATCTCGATAACACTGACAATAGCAATGACTCACATCTCTTAGATGTTTAGTATAAAGTGACACTGAGCCAACCATCACAATACACTAAGGTCTTGGCCATTCACCCACATGTAAATATACCTCGCCAGATTGTTTTCCTAAGAGCTGTGAACACAGACAAGCTGGGAACCATGATATAGAAACAACACTAAGGTGGCCCTCCATCTCTTTTCTCTGAATAAGGTGTTTGTACTTTATTAGCCGACAGCTTGCATTGACACTCTGTCTCTCCACCCCTCCGCCCCTTTTCTATCTCTCACCCTCTCAACGAGGTGGTGACCTTCGCCCCTGTTCCATCTCTCACCCTCTCAACGAGGCGGTGACCTTCGCCCCTGTTCTATCTCTCACCCTCTCAACGAGGCGGTGACCTTCGCCCCTGTTCTATCTCTCACCCTCTCAATGAGGCGGTGACTTTCGCCCCTGTTCCATCTCTCACCCTCTCAACGAGGCGGTGACCTTCGCCCCTGTTCCATCTCTCACCCTCTCAACGAGGCGGTGACCTTCGCCCCTGTTCTATCTCTCACCCTCTCAACGAGGCGGTGACCTTAAGCAAAGTGGGAGAATCGGGGAGCTTTAACGAGATGTGTCAGAAAGCTTAGTGGTATTCTCAACGTTCCAAATGGCACCCTATTCCCTATTTAGTGCACTACTTTTGACCAAGACCCATAGGGCGGCAGCCTCTGTTTTTCCTCCAAGAGAGGGAGCGCCCATCTACTCCTCCATTTTCTCAGCTTCCTCCTCCTCTTCTTCTTCCTCCTCCTCCACACAGTAAATAGATGTCTACCTCACTCTGACTTCTGTCTGTGACATGCCAAGATGCAAGCCGTCAGACACAGAGAGGATGGGGGAGATGGAGAGAGAGAGAGAGAGAGAGAGAGAGAGAGAGAGAGAGAGAGAGAGAGAGAGAGAGAGAGAGAGAGAGAGAGAGAGAGAGAGAGAGAGAGAGAGAGAGAGAAAGAGATAGCGTGTAGGGAGAGAGAGACTGACAGGTGGACAGCATAGAGATAGACAGAGAGAGAGAAAGAGGGGATGGACGATGGATAGACTGAAAGAGAGGGCGAGAGATAGGGCCTGAAAGAGAAAGAGAGAGAGAGGGAGGGGGGAACAGAAGGAGGTGTGGGCAAGGGTAGACAAATGTCTGCTCTATTCATCACTGGCACATTCAAGAGCGAGACGCCCACTCTCCTTTAGAAGAATCTAAACAAAAACAAACGTTCCCTGGCAGTTAATGATTTTGATAATATGTGTGGAGAAACTCCATAGAGCCCCCTCGTATGTACGTAGCAGCTGCATTTTCCTCTCCCTGCCTCTGTCCCTTTCCTTTCCTTTTTTTATTTTTATTTATTTTCTGCCAGAAAGATTGTGTTATCTCCGGCAAACAGTTTGGGCGAGGAAGAGACGGTGCTCAAGGTGAGAGACGAGGCGGCCATATTAAATAAAGACATGGGTGTGAGGAGAGAGGTCTGGGAAGGTTTCTCTCCCTCTCTCTGTCTCTCTCCTGTTCCCCATCTCTCCCTCTCTATGTTTATCTCTATGTGTGTGTCTCTCTCTCTCTGTCTCTCTCTATCTCCTGTTCTCCCTCTCTGTCTCACTCTGTCTCTGTCTCTGTCTCTCTCTCTCTCTTTCTCTCTATCTGTCTCTCTCTCTCTCCTGTTCTCCCTCTCCCTGCTTGACAAGGCACTGCTCAGGTCCCTAGCTATAGCCAGGAGATCTGGTGTGTGTATATACAAAGTGTAACATTATTTTTGAGCCTCAAACTCGCAGAGGTGAACTCTGACCATCTCTATCACTGGGCAACATGGCTTTGGTATGGCGCGCGCACGCACGTGCACACACACACACACACACACACACACACACACACACACACACACACACACACACACACACACACACACACACACACACACACACACACACACACACACACACACACACACACACACACACACACACACACACACGCTCTCTCTCTTTTTCTCCCTCTCTCTCTCTCTCTCATGCTCACACACCAAGTAAACACTATGCCTGGCTGACTACATTAACATACACCCACTAAACATCCCACACAGGTCATGCTATACTAACACAATGTGCTATAAATCCATTGCCCTCTCTCTCCTCCTCTTCTCTCAATTCCTTTCCTCTCTTTTCCACCACTCACTCCCCTTCTTTCATTTCATCTCCTTTACTCCACACCCTCCCCTGAACATTGTATAAGAACATTTCTTCCTCAGCCCACGAGGTTAACTGTCCTCATATCCTGGACAAAACCTCCAGCCCCCTAATAAAATCTCACGCTCAGTTCACCAGGCCTGTCAGTCTATTTTCTGCCTCAGCACCAGTGTTTTCATCCCCAACACCCTTAAAACCCCTGGACCACAGCAAGGAGGGGTGTATGTGTGTGTATATCTGTCTGTGTGTCTGAGGATTGTGGATCCTATGAGTAATGGAGTGGGGAGTAGGTAGAGGAGAGGAGTGTGGATCCTATGAGTAATGGAGTGGGGAGTAGGTAGAGAAGAGGAGTGTGGATCCTATGAGTAATGGAGTGGGGAGTAGGTAGAGAAGAGGAGTGTGGATCCTATGAGTAATGGAGTGGGGAGTAGGTAGAGAAGAGGAGTGTGGATCCTATGAGTAATGGAGTGGGGAGTAGGTAGAGAAGAGGAGTGTGGATCCTATGAGTAATGGAGTGGGGAGTAGGTAGAGAAGGGGAGTGTGGATCCTATGAGTAATGGAGTGGGGAGTAGGTAGAGAAGAGGAGTGTGGATCCTATGAGTAATGGAGTGGGGAGTAGGTAGAGAAGAGGAGTGTGGATCTATGAGTAATGGAGTGGGGAGTAGGTAGAGAAGAGGAGTGTGGATCCTATGAGTAATGGAGTGGGGAGTAGGTAGAGAAGAGGAGTGTGGATCCTATGAGTAATGGAGTGGGGAGTAGGTAGAGAAGAGGAGTGTGGATCCTATGAGTAATGGAGTGGGGAGTAGGTAGAGAAGAGGAGTGTGGATCCTATGAGTAATGGAGTGGGGAGTAGGTAGAGAAGAGTGTGGCTGAGACAGGGCCTGGGGGAGAGGCTGGGGCTTTGGCATGACACCTCCAACCGAGCTGAAGGAAAGAGCCCATACAACGACACTGACATACCCTGACCACAACTTGACAAAGGACAGCCGCTTCTGCTCTCCAAATGGGACAAACCATGGATGGACTACCCTCTGGCCTTTTTAGGCATGTCATTCAGACACGCACGCGCACACACACACATACATACAGGGGCTCCCGAGTGGTGCAGCGGTCTAAGGCACTGCATCTCAGTGCTAGAGGCGTCACTACAGATCCTGGTTCGATTTCAGGCTGTATCACAACCGGCTGGGATTGGGAGTCCCATAGGGTGGCGCACAATTGGCCGAGCGTCGTCCAGGTTAGGGTTCGGCCGGGGGTAGGCCGTCATTGTAAATAAGAATTTGTTCTTAACTTGCCCAGTTATATAAAAATACATATAAAAACATACACACATGCGAGCGAGAAGGGGTGACCGTGTCTCGACTGTTATCATCATATTACTGGAGCCAGCTCTCCCAGTCAAGCAATATGTCTTTCACTAGCAGATATGTCTTTCATTAGCAGATATGTCTTTCACTAGCAGATATGTCTTTCACGAGCAGATATGTCTTTCACTAGCAGATATGTCTTTCACTAGCAGATATGTCTTTCACGAGCAGATATGTCTTTCACTAGCAGATATGTCTTTCACGAGCAGATATGTCTTTCACTAGCAGATATGTCTTTCACTAGCAGATATGTCTTTCATTAGCAGATATGTCTTTCACTAGCAGATATGTCTTTCACGAGCAGATATGTCTTTCACTAGCAGATATGTCTTTCACTAGCAGATATGTCTTTCATTAGCAGATATGTCTTTCATTAGCAGATATGTCTTTCACGAGCAGATATGTCTTTCATTAGCAGATATGTCTTTCACTAGCAGATATGTCTTTCATTAGCAGATATGTCTTTCACTAGCAGATATGTCTTTCATTAGCAGATACAGTGGGGAGAACAAGTATTTGATACACTGCCGATTTTGAAGGTTTTCCTACTTACAAAGCATGTAGAGGTCTGTAATTTTTATCATAGGTACACTTCAACTGTGAGAGACGGAATCTAAAACAAAAATCCAGAAAATCACATTGTATGATTTTTAAGTAATTAATTTGCATTTTATTGCGTGACATAAGTATTTGATACATCAGAAAAGCAGAACTTAATATTTGGTACAGAAACCTTTGTTTGCAATTACAAAGATCATACGTTTCCTGTAGTTATTGACCAGGTTTGCACACACTGCAGCAGGGATTTTGGCCCACTCCTCCATACATACCTTCTCCAGATCCTTCAGGTTTCGGGGCTGTCGCTGGGCAATACGGACGTTCAGCTCCCTCCAAAGATTTTCTATTGGGTTCAGGTCTGGAGACTGGCTAGGCCACTCCAGGACCTTGAGATGCTTCTTACGGAGCCACTCCTTAGTTTCCCTGGCTGTGTGTTTCGGGTCGTTGTCATGCTGGAAGATCCAGCCACGACCCATCTTCAATGCTCTTACTGAGGGAAGGAGGTTTTTGGCCAAGATCTCGCGATACATGGCCCCATCCATCCTCCCCTCAATACGGTGCAGTCGTCCTGTCCCCTTTGCAGAAAAGCATCCCCAAAGAATTATGTTTCCACCTCCATGCTTCACGGTTGGGAGGGTGTTCTTGGGGTTGTACTCCTAGCAGATATGTCTTTCATTAGCAGATATGTCTTTCACTAGCAGATATGTCTTTCATTAGCAGATATGTCTTTCATTAGCAGATATGTCTTTCACTAGCAGATATGTCTTTCATTAGCAGATATGTCTTTCATTAGCAGATATGTCTTTCACTAGCAGATATGTCTTTCACTAGCAGATATGTCTTTCACTAGCAGATATGTCTTTCACTAGCAGATATGTCTTTCACTAGCAGATATGTCTTTCACGAGCAGATATGTCTTTCACTAGCAGATATGTCTTTCACTAGCAGATATGTCTTTCACTAGCAGATATGTCTTTCACTAGCAGATATGTCTTTCACTAGCAGATATGTCTTTCACTAGCAGATATGTCTTTCACTAGCAGATATGTCTTTCACTAGCAGATATGTCTTTCATTAGCAGATATGTCTTTCATTAGCAGATATGTCTTTCACGAGCAGATATGTCTTTCACTAGCAGATATGTCTTTCACTAGCAGATATGTCTTTCACTAGCAGATATGTCTTTCACTAGCAGATATGTCTTTCACTAGCAGATATGTCTTTCACTAGCAGATATGTCTTTCACTAGCAGATATGTCTTTCACGAGCAGATATGTCTTTCACTAGCAGATATGTCTTTCACTAGCAGATATGTCTTTCATTAGCAGATATGTCTTTCACTAGCAGATATGTCTTTCACTAGCAGATATGTCTTTCACTAGCAGATATGTCTTTCATTAGCAGATATGTCTTTCACTAGCAGATATGTCTTTCATTAGCAGATATGTCTTTCACTAGCAGATATGTCTTTCATTAGCAGATATGTCTTTCACTAGCAGATATGTCTTTCATTAGCAGATATGTCTTTCACTAGCAGATATGTCTTTCACTAGCAGATATGTCTTTCATTAGCAGATATGTCTTTCACTAGCAGATATGTCTTTCACTAGCAGATATGTCTTTCACTAGCAGATGTCTTTCACTAGCAGATATGTCTTTCATTAGCAGATATGTCTTTCACTAGCAGATATGTCTTTCATTAGCAGATATGTCTTTCATTAGCAGATATGTCTTTCACTAGCAGATATGTCTTTCACTAGCAGATATGTCTTTCACGAGCAGATATGTCTTTCACTAGCAGATATGTCTTTCATTAGCAGATATGTCTTTCACTAGCAGATATGTCTTTCACTAGCAGATATGTCTTTCACGAGCAGATATGTCTTTCACTAGCAGATATGTCTTTCACTAGCAGATACAGTGGGGAGAACAAGTATTTGATACACTGCTGATTTTGCAGGTTTTCCTACTTACAAAGCATGTAGAGGTCTGTAATTTTTATCATAGGTACACTTCAACTGTGAGAGACAGAATCAAAAAGAAAAATTCTGAAAATCACATTGTATGATTTGTAAGTAATTAATTTGCATTTTATTGCATGACATAAGTATTTGATCACCTACCAACCAGTAAGAATTCCGGCTCTCACAGACCTGTTAGTTTTTCTTTAAGAAGCCCTGCTGTTCTCCACCTGTATTAACTGCACCTGTTTGAACTCGTTACCTGTATAAAAGACACCTGTCCACACACTCAATCAAACAGACTCCAACCTCTCCACAATGGCCAAGACCAGAGAGCTGTGTAAGGACGTCAGGGATAAAATTGTAGACCTGCACAAGGCTGGGATGGGCTACAGGACAATAGGCAAGCAGCTTGGTAAGAAGGCAACAACTGTTGGCGCAATTATTAGAAAATGGAAGAAGTTCAAGATGATGGTCAATCACCCTCGGTCTGGGGCTCCATGCAAGATCTCACCTCATGGGGCATCAATGATCATGAGGAAGGTAAGGGATCAGCCCAGAACTACACAGCAGGACCTGGTCAATGACCTGAAGAGAGCTGGGACCACAGTCTCAAAGAAAACCATTAGTAACACACTACGCCGTCATGGATTAAAATCCTGCAGCGCACGCAAGGTCCCCCTGCTCAAGCCAGCGCATGTCCAGGCCCGTCTGAAGTTTGCCAATGACCATCTGGATGACCCAGAGGAGGAATGGGAGAAGGTCATGTGGTCTGATGAGACAAAAATAGAGCTTTTTGGTCTAAACTCCACTCGCCGTGTTTGGAGGAAGAAGAAGGATGAGTACAACCCCAAGAACACCATCCCAACCGTGAAGCATGGAGGTGGAAACATCATTCTTTGGGGATGCTTTTCTGCAAAGGGGACAGGACGACTGCACCGTATTGATGGGAGGATGGATGGGGCCATGTATCGCGAGATCTTGGCCAACAACCTCCTTCCCTCAGTAAGAGCATTGAAGATGGGTCGTGGCTGGGTCTTCCAGCATGACAACCACCCGAAACACACAGCCAGGGCAACTAAGGAGTGGCTCCGTAAGAAGCATCTCAAGGTCCTGGAGTGGCCTAGCCAGTCTCCAGACCTGAACCCAATAGAAAATCTTTGGAGGGAGCTGAAAGTCCGTATTGCCCAGCGACAGCCCCGAAACCTGAAGGATCTGGAGAAGGTCTGTATGGAGGAGTGGGCCAACATCCCTGCTGCAGTGTGTGCAAACCTGGTCAAGAACTACAGGAAACGTATGATCTCTGTAATTGCAAACAAAGGTTTCTGTACCAAATATTAAGTTCTGCTTTTCTGATGTATCAAATACTTATGTCATGCAATAAAATGCAAATTAATTACTTAAAAATCATACAATGTGATTTTCTGGATTTTTGTTTTAGATTCCGTCTCTCACAGTTGAAGTGTACCTATGATAAAAATTACAGACCTCTAAATGCTTTGTAAGTAGGAAAACCTGCCAAATCGGCAGTGTATCAAATACTTGTTCTCCCCACTGTATGTCTTTCACTAGCAGATATGTCTTTCACTAGCAGATATGTCTTTCATTAGCAGATATGTCTTTCACTAGCAGATATGTCTTTCACTAGCAGATATGTCTTTCATTAGCAGATATGTCTTTCACTAGCAGATATGTCTTTCACTAGCAGATATGTCTTTCACTAGCAGATATGTCTTTCACTAGCAGATATGTCTTTCATTAGCAGATATGTCTTTCACTAGCAGATATGTCTTTCATTAGCAGATATGTCTTTCATTAAGCAGATATGTCTTTCACTAGCAGATATGTCTTTCACTAGCAGATATGTCTTTCACTAGCAGATATGTCTTTCATTAGCAGATATGTCTTTCACTAGCAGATATGTCTTCCACTAGCAGATATGTCTTTCACGAGCAGATATGTCTTTCATTAGCAGATATGTCTTTCATTAGCAGATATGTCTTTCACTAGCAGATATGTCTTTCATTAGCAGATATGTCTTTCATTAGCAGATATGTCTTTCACTAGCAGATATGTCTTTCACTAGCAGATATGTCTTTCATTAGCAGATATGTCTTTCACTAGCAGATATGTCTTTCATTAGCAGATATGTCTTTCATTAGCAGATATGTCTTTCATTAGCAGATATGTCTTTCACTAGCAGATATGTCTTTCACTAGCAGATATGTCTTTCATTAGCAGATATGTCTTTCACTAGCAGATATGTCTTTCACTAGCAGATATGTCTTTCACTAGCAGATATGTCTTTCATTAGCAGATATGTCTTTCATTAGCAGATATGTCTTTCATTAGCAGATATGTCTTTCACTAGCAGATATGTCTTTCACTAGCAGATATGTCTTTCATTAGCAGATATGTCTTTCACTAGCAGATATGTCTTTCACTAGCAGATATGTCTTTCACTAGCAGATATGTCTTTCACTAGCAGATATGTCTTTCATTAGCAGATATGTCGTTCACTAGCAGATATGTCTTTCATTAGCAGATCGCAAACTTGCTTTAGATCCATCCTGTAGCCTAAAACTTAGGTCTAGACTCTAGAAGTACATTGTTTGACATCGGAAGTCCTTTTGTGTATGCTCCTTATCTCAGCCAACAGCAGTGCCACCTACAACAATGACCTTGGTGTATTTAAGCAGAGTGGAACTGAACTGCAGCTGAAGAAAGAGATATGTATATATATATATATATATATGTATATATATATATATATATATATAAAGATAGGTAGAGAGAGAGGTAGAAGGAGAGAGAGGTAGGTAGAGAAAGGAACATAAAAGTCAACATCCCAATTAGGATCTGGCTAAAAATACTTCAATCAGTTATCGAACCCAATGCCCTCTATGGTTGTGAGGACTGGGGTTCACTCACCAACCAAGAATTTACATGCAGAATTATGCAAAAATGTACTTTGTGCACAACGCAAAACCCAAACAACGCATGCTGAGCAGAATGAGGACTATACCCACTAGTTATCAAAATCCAGATAAGAGCTGTTAAATTCTACAACCACCTGAAAGGAAGCGATGCCCTCACATTCCACTACAAAGCCCTCACCTACAGGGAGATTAACCTAGAGAAGAGTCCCCTCAGCCAGCTGGTTCTGTGTCTCTGTTCACAAATACCAACAGAACCCACAGAGCCCCAGGACAGAAACACGTTTAGACCCAAACAAAATATTATAAAGCAAAAATATAACTATTTGATACACTGGAAAGAATCGACCAAATAAATTAGCAAACTGGAATGCAATGTGGCCCTTAACATAGAGTCCACAGAACACCTGACCACTGTGACTGACCCTGAATTAACTCCATTCTTGACTATGTACAGACTCGGTGAGCACAGCCTTGCTATTGAGAGACGACGCCATAGACAGACCTGGCTCTCAAGAGAAGAGGCAATGTGCCCACTGCCCACAAAATGAGGTGGAAATCACATTAGAGACACATATTTCCTACAGATCACACAGACCCACAAAGAATTTGAAAACAAATCAAACATTGATAAACTCCCATATCTGTACGGTAAAATACCATAGTGTGCAGTCACAGCAGCAAGATTTGTGGCCTGTTGCCATGAGAAAAGGGGAACCAGTGAACCACAAACAACATTGTAAATACAACCTATATTTATCTGTTTATTTATTTTCCCTTTCATACTTCAACTACTTGCACATTGCTATAACCCTGTACATAGCCAATGATATAACACTGTACATAGCCAATGATATAACACTGTACATAGCCAATGATATAACATCTGAAATGTCTATATTCTATTATAACTGGTGTGAGTGTAATGTTGGCTATTGTTGTTTATTTCTCTTTTATTGGTTGTCTATTGCATTTGCTTTGGCAATGTAAACATATGTTTCCCATGCCCATATAGCCCTTTGAGTTGAATTGAGAGGGAGAGATAGAAAGAGAGGAGTGGAATGCTAAAAAATGCTTTGAAATGCATCCATTCTTCTGTTCTTCCACACAAACACAAGTCCATGATTCAACCTGAGAGACAAACACAAGTCTGTGATTCAACCTGAGAGACAAACACAAGTCCATGATTCAACCTGAGAGACAAACACAAGTCCATGATTCAAGCTGAGAGACAAACACAAGTACATGATTCAACCTGAGAGACAAACACAAGTCTGTGATTCAACCTGAGAGACAAACACAAGTCCGTAATTCAAGCTGAGAGACAAACACAAGTCTGTGATTCAACCTGAGAGACAAACACAAGTCCGTGATTCAAGCTGAGAGACAAACACAAGTCCGTGATTCAAGCTGAGAGACAAACACAAGTCCGTAATTCAAGCTGAGAGACAAACACAAGTCTGTGATTCAACCTGAGAGACAAACACAAGTCCGTGATTCAAGCTGAGAGACAAACACAAGTCCGTAATTCAACCTGAGAGACAAACACAAGTCCGTAATTCAAGCTGAGAGACAAACACAAGTCCGTAATTCAAGCTGAGAGACAAACACAAGTCCGTGATTCAACCTGAGAGACAAACACAAGTCTGTGATTCAACCTGAGAGACAAACACAAGTCCGTAATTCAAGCTGAGAGACAAACACAAGTCTGTGATTCAAGCTGAGAGATAAACACAAGTCCGTGATTCAACCTGAGAGACAAACACAAGTCCATGATTCAACCTGAGAGACAAACACAAGTCCATGATTCAACCTGAGTGACAAACACAAGTCTGTGATTCAACCTGAGAGACAAACACAAGTCTGTAATTCAAGCTGAGAGACAAACACAAGTCCGTAATTCAAGCTGAGAGACAAACACAAGTCCGTGATTCAACCTGAGAGACAAACACAAGTCCATGATTCAACCTGAGAGACAGACACAAGTCTGTGATTCAACCTGAGAGACAAACACAAGTCTGTGATTCAACCTGAGAGACAAACACAAGTCCGTAATTCAACCTGAGAGACAAACACAAGTCCGTGATTCAACCTGAGAGACAAACACAAGTCCGTAATTTAAGCTGAGAGACAAACACAAGTCCGTGATTCAACCTGAGAGACAAACACAAGTCTGTGATTCAACCTGAGAGACAAACACAAGTCCGTGATTCAAGCTGAGAGACAAACACAAGTCCGTGATTCAAGCTGAGAGACAAACACAAGTCCGTGATTCAAGCTGAGAGACAAACACAAGTCCGTGATTCAAGCTGAGAGACAAATACAAGTCCATGATTCAACCTGAGAGACAAACACAAGTCCGTGATTCAAGCTGAGAGACAAACACAAGTCTGTGATTCAACCTGAGAGACAAACACAAGTCTGTGATTCAACCTGAGAGACAAACACAAGTCCGTAATTCAAGCTGAGAGACAAACACAAGTCTGTGATTCAAGCTGAGAGACAAACACAAGTCCGTGATTCAACCTGAGAGACAAACACAAGTCCATGATTCAACCTGAGAGACAAACACAAGTCCATGATTCAACCTGAGTGACAAACACAAGTCTGTGATTCAAGCTGAGAGACAAACACAAGTCCGTAATTCAAGCTGAGAGACAAACACAAGTCCGTAATTCAAGCTGAGAGACAAACACAAGTCCGTGATTCAACCTGAGAGACAAACACAAGTCCATGATTCAACCTGAGAGACAGACACAAGTCTGTGATTCAACCTGAGAGACAAACACAAGTCCGTGATTCAACCTGAGAGACAAACACAAGTCCGTAATTTAAGCTGAGAGACAAACACAAGTCCGTGATTCAACCTGAGAGACAAACACAAGTCCGTGATTCAACCTGAGAGACAAACACAAGTCCGTGATTCAACCTGAGAGACAAACACAAGTCCGTGATTCAACCTGAGAGACAAACACAAGTCCATGATTCAACCTGAGAGACAAACAGAAGTCCAAGCTGAGAGACAAACAGAAGTCCATGATTCAAGCTGAGAGTGATTGACGGTTGCTTGCTTGGGGCAAAGGCGATGTTGTATACGTGTAAATCATCTATACGTAGTATAGATTTTAGGATTGTCTTCCACAGCAGTGTTGTCTATCTGCTGCTAAACAAGGCCCCCCGAGGGAACAATTAAGATTGATTGATAGATTGAGGCATCGATTGATGAGTGGAAGAGATACTTCCCTGCTATGGTAAGGGTTTCACCCCTGAGCCAGTCTGTCAGTTCTCCTATTATCCCCCCTTTCTCCACTTCTCCGCTTTTCATCCCTCCTTCCCCTTCCTGTATCATGGACTCTGCCTTATGCAGCTAGATGCTGGAAAGAGGTTTTGGCAGTATTTTGGATTCCCTGTCTCTCTTTCTATCATTCACTCTCTCTCTCTCTTTCTCTCTCTATTTTGGTAGGAGTGCTGTTCCATCCACTGATCTGTAGATGCTTGAGGCTGACTATGTTGGAATATACACCTACTGAAACAATACCAGAGAGAGTGGAGGGAGACTGACTCTCTCTCTCACTCTCTCCATCTCGCTCTCTCTCCTCTCTCTCATCCTCTTAGTCACTCTCTCCACCGTGGAACTATTCTGTTGAACAGTGGAGTAGGAGAAGTGGAAACTGGGACAGTTGCTTCAAGTTCCTCGGCGTACACATCACTGACAAACTGAAATGGTCCACCCACACAAACAGTGTGGTGAAGAAGGCGCAACAGCGCCTCTTCAACCTCAGAGGGCTGAAGAAATTTGGTGTGGGACCTAAAACCCTCACAAACTTTTACAGATGCACAATTGGGAGCATCCTGTCTGGCTGTATCATCGCCTGGTACGGCAACAGCACCGCCCGCAACCGCAGGGCTCTCCAGAGGATGGTGCGGTCTGTCCAACGCATCACCGGTGGCATACTACCTGCCCTCCAGGACACCTACAGCACCCCAATGTCACAGGAAGGCTAAAAATATTATCATGGACAACAAACACCAGAGCAACTGCATGTTCACCCCGCTATCATCCAGAAGGCGAGGTCAGTACAGGTGCATCAAAGCTGGGACCGAGAGACTGAAAAACAGCTTATATCTCAAGTGCATGAGACCGTTAAATAGTCATCACTAGCATACTAGAGGCTGCTGCCCGATATACATACACCTGAAATCACTGGTCACTTTAATAATGGAACACTAGTCACTTTAATAACGTGTACACATATATTGTATTCTATTCTATCCTATTATACTGTATCTTAGCCTATGTCGCTCTGTCATTGCTCATCCAAATATTTATATATTGCTAATTCCATTCCTTTACTTAGATTTGTGAGTATTGTGTGTATTGTTGTGAAATTGTTAGATATTACTTGTTAGATTTTACTGCACTGTTGGAACTAGAAACACAACTATCATACACAGTCCCACTTCATCTATCATACACAGCCCCACTTCAACTATCATACACAGTCCCACTTCAACTATCATACACAGTCCCACTTCAACTATCATACACAGTCCCACTTCAACTATCATACACAGTCCCACTTCAACTATCATACACAGTCCCACTTCAACTATCATACACAGTCCCACTTCAACTATCAAACACAGTCCCACTTCAACTATCATACACAGTCCCACTTCAACAATCATACACAGTCCCACTTCAACTATCATACACAGTCCCACTTCAACTATCATACACAGTCCCACTTCAACTATCATACACAGTCCCACTTCAACTATCAAACACAGTCCCACTTCAACTATCAAACACAGTCCCACTTCAACTATCATACACAGTCCCACTTCAACTATCATACACAGTCCCACTTCAACTATCATACACAGTCCCACTTCAACTATCATACACAGTCCCACTTCAACTATCATAAACAGTCACACTTCCTTCAACTATCATACACAGTCCCACTTCAACTATCATAAACAGTCCCACTTCAACTATCATACACAGTCCCACTTCAACTATCATACACAGTCCCACTTCAACTATCATACACAGTCCCACTTCAACTATCATACACAGTCCCACTTCAACAATCATACACAGTCCCACTTCAACTATCATACACAGTCCCACTTCAACTATCATACACAGTCCCACTTCAACTATCATACACAGTCCCACTTCAACTATCATACACAGTCCCACTTCAACTATCATACACAGTCCCACTTCAACTATCATACACAGTCCCACTTCAACTATCATACACAGTCCCACTTCAACTATCAAACACAGTCCCACTTCAACTATCATACACAGTCCCACTTCAACTATCATACACAGTCCCACTTCAACTATCATACACAGTCCCACTTCAACTATCATACACAGTCCCACTTCAACTATCATACACAGCCCCACTTCAACTATCATACACAGTCCTACTTCAGCTATCATAAACAGCCCCACTTTCTTCGACTATCTTCCACCCCCTGTTGTCTGCAATCACACACTCGCTCTCAAAGATACACTGCCCCCCATGGTGAACAGACACAAGGCCAATTCCCACCGCCTCACCAGAATAATAACCCACGACACGGGATACACAAGTCCCTTCACGCCAATCAGCAGTTGGCATGTACCAACCTGGCACACACATGTATACACACACACACACACACACACAATGTGGCATTAATTGTCATTGTCTGGTTGTAAACTGATTTTCTGGTCATTTAATCAGATTACAACGAATGGTCTCTGTTACAACCAGGTACATAAGTATTTTTTCTAGTGAGAGAAATGTGTAACATTTTAGTTGCAATCTCATCAGTTTTCCAGTATTCAAAAAATGACCTGTTAGTGTAATGAGCAACCAGTTTGACTGCTGGATTGAGGTGAGTGGACGATACATGGCATGGTACCATGTGGTGCCGCTAAACAGGGGTTGATGGGTGTACATGTCAGATGGAGGCTGGTGGGAGGCGGTGGGGGAGACAAAACAAGCTGACATTCAGCTCCCCTCTTAGCCCCAGGCAGTGGAGGGCTGAGCCAGGGCTAGGGATTGTGTTTGTCTGGTTTGCAAGCAAGCGTGTGTACGTGTAAGAGAAGGAGAGAGAGAAGAGAGAGACAAAGTGTGTGTTTGAGACACAGCCAGAACGAGAGAGAGAGGATGTAGGTATGTGTTCTCTTCTTCTTAGGCTTTCCAATTGAAGTGAATGGCGTCACTAAGCTGCTTTGTGTGGTTTTGCCACCTGCTCCGGCGATGGAAGTGAAGTGGAACGGAATCACGCCTAAGGGGACATAAACTGAGTCCCCGTTTCAACACACACAGACACACAGACACACAGACACACACACACACAAATACACAGGAACAAAATGTTGTGAGCGAGTGTATATGTAAGCACAGAGCAATAGAAAAATAATACACTGTTTGTGGAGGGCAAAGGAGGAGGAGGAGTGGGAGGAGAATGAGGAAGAGGATGAAAAGGAGGAGATAGAGAAGGAGGAGAAGGGTAGAGGAGAAGAGAAGATGAGGTGAGATGAGAAGAGGGAGAAGGAGGGGAAGGAGAGAGGAAAAGATGAGGAGAGATGAGGAGGGGAAGGAGAGAGGAGAAGATGAGGAGAGATGAGAAGGAGGAGGAGGGGAAGGGCGAGAAGGAGAAGGAGGAGAAGGAGAGAGGAGAAGATGAGGAGAGATGAGAAGGAGGAGAAGGAGGGGAAGGACGAGAAGGAAAATGAGGAGGAGAGAGGAGAAGATGAGGAAAGATGAAAAGGAGGAGAAGGAGGGGAAGGAGGAGAAGGAGAGATGAGAAGATGAGGAGAGATGAGAAGGAGGAGAAGGAGAAGAAGGGGAAGGAGGAGAAGGAGGATGGGGAAGCAGCTTGTGCTTGATTTTTTGTACTAATCTGTTACACAAGTAAACAAATATACATTCATACACACACACACAACCAAGCTCACACAAACAAACTGCTGCTACATGCATTTGTCTTCCTAAGCCATATTGGACATATAAGCACGCACACACAAACCCTGCTGTTAATATGCACTACAGTGTGTGTGTTTATGTGTGTAAGATCTCAACCACAGACGTGTTCACTGCAGGGCAGGGCAGCGAGCATGCACCTCTCCGGAGCTCTGCCACCTGCTACCAACCCTGTCTCGTCTGCCTGGGGTCACACACACACGCGCCACGAGCAAACCCCACAGGGGCCACTGCTATCAGGGGTCAAAGATCATATGCAGACACCAGCGTTGCTAGTCACAGTATTCTAGAGAAGGTGGACGTGGATGGATGTAGTGAAGGAGAGATGGGTCTCTTCCTGTCCTCTCCTCCTCCTCATTATGCGCCGCCGCCTTGTGTTTCTCTTGATTTATTTCTGCTCAATCTGCTCTCCTCCTGACTGGCACCAGGGAGGGGGGGGGGGGGTGAATAGGAGGGGGGGGGGGGGGGGGGGGGGGGGGGGCGTCCGTTAGTTAACATCTGCTCTGGGCCCGTTCCTTCACTGTTGATTACATCTCCTCTCCACGCACTCACACACACGCACACACACACGCACACACACACGCTCACACACACACACACGCACACGCACACACACACACACACGCACACTCACACACACGCACACACACGCACATGCATGCCGAGATGTCTTCTGCTGTGCTCTCCCCTCCCTTCCCTCTTGTCCACAAGTCCATGTAAACAGAATGCCACAGATGACATCTGCCAGCACTAGTTTAGTGTCTTCTGTGTTGATAGCCTACCGTACAGTACTGTACAGTCAGTTGACTTCTATATATACCAATAGCCTGTGTCACAGTATGTCCTTGGATGGTAGCTATGTCTAGAAGCAAGCGAGAGTAATCAAGTGTGTATGAACATGTGTGTGTCTGTATGTCAGCATGTGTGTGTACTCACCACAGTGACATATGTAGTGACACATGAAGATTGTGTTCATATCAGTGTGTCAGATTGTGTGTGTGTGTGTGTGTGTGTGTGTGTGTGTCTGTGTGTGTGCATGTGCGTGTGTGAGTGTGTGTGTGTGTGTGCGTGTGTGCGCGTGTGTGTGTGCGTGTGTGTGTGTGTGTGTGTGTGTGTGTGTGTGTGTGTGTGTGTGTGTGTGTGTGTGTGTGTGTGTGTGTGTGTGTGTGTGTGTGTGTGCTGCTGATACCTTGCCAACCCTGAGAAAAGACAAGAAATAATAATCTTAAGTAAATAAATAATAAATGAAGGCTAGAATATGACAAAGGAGTCCTGACTAGGTGACTGTGCAGCTAGACTTAACAAAAGTTCTCCCAATCTGTCTCTTCACATTCACACAATAAATATGCCCTAAACTCAACAGAAACCACCCTCATTTACATAAGAATTATCACGTTTTTTTTTTGTCTCCCTGTGCGTCACGTTTTCGCCGCAGCGGTGACAGTGTCTTTTGGCTCCTCCGTGTTAAGTGGAGGGTGGAAACATGGTAGAATACAGTAGCCAGGGTTTATTGAAATCCTTGTTAATTTTTACGATTATTATGATGATCATTCAAGGCTCTTTGCTAGGGCCCCCGTGGGTGAATATGTACGCGTGTTTATTTCCCTGCTGTCAGGCCCCTGGAAAAGGCAGCTGAAATCACCAGACGGGCATTTGGAGGGAGAGATAGAGAGAGGGGGGGGGGGGGGGGTGCGAGATGGAGGGTGAAAGGAGAGGAATGGGATAGTGGGGGGGGGGGGGGGGGGGGCAGATGCTAGCTGACACTGTACTGTGTGAGTGAAGGCCCTCTGGGGAGTGTGTGAGTGTGTACAGTCTCCAAAGAGCGGCGCGGTGACCAGTGCCGTATCGACAGGGGAGGTTGCCACGCCGACTGGATGGAAAGGAAGTGACAGTCGTAGGAGTGACGCGAGGGAGAGAGAGAGAGCGGGATGTGTCACACAGGCATAGTGCTAGTAGATCATGTCAGGTGAAAGACTTGTTAGCAGTACCACACACACCTCCCATCTCCCAAGTGAGCATGCATATTTTTTCTGCAGGGGGCTCAGTGGTCCTAAGACAACTAATATGCCTGTACAAATAACCTAAGATATTTATTCAAACTACCTAAGATACTTAATTAACATACCTATGTTTGACTGACACCCTTTCAAATGGAGGAATGCCATTATTTTTTACATGGCAGGTAAAGGAATAGTTCAGGATTTTGGCTAATCCACAAGGTAAAATGAACTCATGGATACAATTGTTATGCCTTAACGAGCAGTTTGAAGGAAGTTGCTACCTAGCATTAGTGTAACTGCTAACGAGCGTTAGCGCAATGACTGGAAGAATATGGTAATTGATAGCGTGCTAGTAGATACCATAGACTTCCAGTCATTGTGCTAACACTAGTTAGCATTTACTCATGAAACTACGACCAACTTCCTTCATACTGGTTCCAGAGACATAAAAATGATATCCACGAGTTCATCTGACGCTGTGGAAGTAGATAACACAGCTATTGACTGTAGCCTAGTAGTTAGTACTAAAACTAAGGACTTTGACTGTTAGCCTCTATCACCAATCACCGCGCTATCCTAACAGATGATGAGACAGCTATTGTGAGCTGTTGACAGTCGACCATACGCAGCCAAGTTAAGTAAAGGTGAAATAATAATCTTGACCTCCCTATACTGCTGTTTGTTAAGAGGTCAAAGGGCAAATGAGGCCCTGGTAAGGGACAAGAGACCCTCTTTACTGAGAGACACTGAGGGAGCCTTTGTCTTATCGGTTCACCTGCCTTGTCGCTCTACAGTCTAGCCCCAGGCAATGGGGGGATGTGCTGGCAAACGTGGCTATGCACAGGACGCACACACACATGAACACACGCATACATACACACGCATGATGCATAGACATACAGAAGCACACATATGTACACATAGACACACATACACACAGGAGCGCACTCACGCATGCATGTACACACTGACCCACACACTCACACAGACCCAAACACACTCACACAGACCCAAACACACACACACACACACACACACACACACACACACACACACACACACACACACACACACACACACACACACACACACACACACACACACACACACACACACACACACACACACAAAGGGGGCTGAATTGATTATCTTCCGCTGAGTGATGCTTGCTCGGAGGAATTCACATACTACAAAACAAGGGGAAAGAGACTCAACAGCTCCTTTGTGTGTGACAAGACAGCCATTCCCTGTTTCCCTGTCACCAACTAATCCCCCTTACATGTTTCAGCCCAGTCCTGGAGCTACAGAGCCAGAGTAATAGAGATAGGTCTGCATTCCTCCATTTTCACACCTCAAGACCTTCACACTTCAAGACCTTCACACCTTAAGAATTTCACACATCAAAACTTTCACACCTAAAGACTTGAGACACTCGTTATGTCTGCATCTCTGTTATAAGATAACAAAAACTGTCAGAGGTAAGACATCTTAACTACTGGACATATCTCTATTACTCCCCCACACATTGAGTCGGCACAGCTACCCCCTTAAATATAGCCTTGTTATTGTTATTTTATTGTAACTCATTTGTTTGTTTTTTTACTTTAGTTTACATAGTAAATATTTTCACAAGTCTTTTTTTTTTTTTTACTAAATTGTTGGTTAAGGGCTTGTAAGTAAGCATTTCACGGTAAGGTGAATTCGGTGTTGGTGTTGTATTCGGTGCATGTCACAAATAAAATTTGATTTGAATTTGTGTGTAACTGTGCAGTACTGGACATGTGTGTAATTCTGCAGTACAAAAGAGTAAGGAAGGATGTAAAGGACTGCCTGTCTATCTTGGAGCATACTATACAGGATCAGTTAGGATGAAAATACTCCTTCAGATTAACTATCAATTATAAAACTCTTCTTCAGATGAACTATCATTCATAGAATACTCCTTCAGATTAACTATAATTTATAAAACACTCTTCAGATCAACTATCATTTATAAAATACTTATTCGGATTAACTGTCATTTATAAAATACTTCTTCAGATTAACTATAATTTATAAAACACTCCTTCAGATTAACTATAATTTATAAAACACTCCTTCAGATTAACTATAATGTCACGTTCCTGACCTGTTTTCTGTTGTTTTGTATGTGTGTGATGGTCAGGGCGTGAGTTTTGGGTGGGCATTCTATGTTGTGTGTTTCTATGTTGGTTTAGGGTTGCCTGGTATGGCTCTTAATTAGAGGCAGGTGTTTTGCGTTCCTCTAATTAAGAGTCATATTTAGGTAGGTTGTTTCACTGTGTTCGTTGTGGGTGGTTGTTACCTGTCTCTGTGTTTGTGTTCTGCACCAGATAGGTCTGTATCGGTTTTGCACGTTTGTTATTTTGTAAGTTGTTTGTAGTGTTCACTTGTTCTTATAATTAAACATGTTGAGCACTGGCTACGCTGCATTTTGGTCCTCTCCTTCACCCCAGGAAGAAAACCTTTACAGAACCACCCACCAAACCAGGACCAAGCAGCGTAGCAACGGGGAGCAGCAGCGGCCCAGTACACAGGACTACTGGACACAGGAGGAATGGTCTTGGGAGATCATGGACGGAAAAGGACCCTGGGGAAGGGTTGGAGAGAATCGCCGCTCTCGGGAGGTGAAGGAGGCAGCCACAGCCCAGGAGCGGTGGATTGAGGAGGCAGCACGTAAGAGAGGCTGGAAGCCCGAGAGGCTCACCCAAAAATGTCTTGGGGGGGAGGCTAAAGGGGAGTGTGGCGAAGCCGGGTTGGATACCTGAGCCAACTCCCCGGGCTTGCCGTGGAGTGAGAGAGCGTCGTACTGGTCAGACACCGTGTTATGCGGTAAAGCGCACGGTGTCCCCAGTACGCGTGCTTAGCCCAGTGCGGGCTATTCCACCTTGCCGCACTGGGAGGGCTAGGTTGGGCATCGAGCCGAGTGCCATGAAGCCGGCCCAACGTATCTGGTCTCCAGTACGTCTCCTCGGGCCGGCGTACATGGCACCAGCCTTACAGGTGGTGTCCCCGGTTCGCCTGCATAGCCCAGTGCGGGCTATTCCACCTCGCCGCACTGGCAGGGCTACGGGGACCATTCAACCTGGTAAGGTTGGGGAGGCTCGGTGCTCAAGAGCACGTGTCCTCCTTCACGGTCCGGTATATCCGGCGCCACCTTCCCACCCCAGCTCAGTACCACCAGTGCCTACACCACGCACCAGGCTTCCAGTGCATCTCCAGAGCCCTGTTCCTCCTCCACGCACTCTCCCTATGGTGCGTGTCTCCAGCCCAGTGCCTCCAGTTCCGGCACCACGCACCAAGCCTCCTGTGCGTCTCCAGAGCCCTGTACGCACTGTTCCTTCTCCCCGCACTCGCCCTGAGGTGCGTGCCCTCAGCCCGGTACCTCCAGTTCCGGTACCACGCACCAGGCCTACAGTGCGTCTCAGCCGGCCAGAGTCTGCCGTCTGCCCAGCGGCGCCTGAACTGCCCGTCTGCCCAGCGGCGCCTGAACTGCCCGTCTGCCCAGCGGCGCCTGAACTGCCCGTCTGCCCAGCGGCGCCTGAACTGCCCGTCTGCCCAGCGGCGCCTGAACTGCCCGTCTGCCCAGCGGCGTCTGAACTGCCCGTCTGCCCTACGCCGTCTGAACTGTCCGTCTGCCATGAGCCTGCAAAGCCGCCCGTCTGCCATGAGCCTGCAAAGCCGCCCGTCTGCCATGAGCCTACAGAGCCGTCCGCCAGACAGGAGCCGCTAGAGCCGTCCGCCAGACAGGAGCCGCTAGAGCCGTCCGCCAGACCGGATCAGCCAGAGCCTTCCGCCAGACCGGATCAGCCAGAGCCTTCCGCCAGACCGGATCAGCCAGAGCCTTCCGCCAGACCGGATCAGCCAGAGCCTTCCGCCAGACCGGATCAGCCAGAGCCTTCCGCCAGACCGGATCAGCCAGAGCCTTCCGCCAGACCGGATCAGCCAGAGCCTTCCGCCAGACCGGATCAGCCAGAGCCTTCCGCCAGACCGGATCAGCCAGAGCCTTCCCTCAGCCCGGACCTGCCAGAGTCCCTCAGCCCGGACCTGCCAGAGTCCCTCAGCCCGGACCTGCCAGAGTCCCTCAGCCCGGACCTGCCAGAGTCCCTCAGCCCGGACCTGCCAGAGTCCCTCAGCCCGGACCTGCCAGAGTCCCTCAGCCCGGACCTGCCAGAGTCCCTCAGCCAGGACCTGCCAGAGTCCCTCAGCCAGGACCTGCCAGAGTCCCTCAGCCAGGACCTGCCAGAGTCCCTCAGCCAGGACCTGCCAGAGTTCCTCAGCCAGGACCTGCCGCCCCTTATCCCGGTGCTGCCCCTTATCCCGGTGCTGCCCCTTATCCCGGTGCTGCCCCTTATCCCGGTGCTGCCCCTTATCCCGGTGCTGCCCCTTCATTTAGGTGGTTTTAGTTGGAGGGTGGTCATTGGGAGGGGGATACAGAAGCGGGGAGTGACTATGGTGGTGTGGGGACAGCGTCCGGAGCCTGAGCCACCACCGTGGTCAGATGCCCACCCAGACCCTCCCCTGGACTTTGTGCTGGTGCGCCCGGCGTTCGCACCTTGAGGGGGGGGTTCTGTCACGTTCCTGACCTGTTTTCTGTTGTTTTGTATGTGTGTGATGGTCAGGGCGTGAGTTTTGGGTGGGCATTCTATGTTGTGTGTTTCTATGTTGGTTTAGGGTTGCCTGGTATGGCTCTTAATTAGAGGCAGGTGTTTTGCGTTCCTCTAATTAAGAGTCATATTTAGGTAGGTTGTTTCACTGTGTTCGTTGTGGGTGGTTGTTACCTGTCTCTGTGTTTGTGTTCTGCACCAGATAGGTCTGTATCGGTTTTGCACGTTTGTTATTTTGTAAGTTGTTTGTAGTGTTCACTTGTTCTTATAATTAAACATGTTGAGCACTGGCTACGCTGCATTTTGGTCCTCTCCTTCACCCCAGGAAGAAAACCTTTACATATAATTTATAAAACACTCCTTCAGATTAACTATAATTTATAAAACACTCCTTCAGATTAACTATAATTTATAAAACACTCCTTCAGATTAACTATAATTTATAAAACACTCCTTCAGATTAACTATAATTTATAAAACACTCCTTCAGATTAACTATAATTTATAAAACACTCCTTCAGATTAACTATAATTTATAAAACACTCCTTCAGATTAACTATAATTTATAAAACACTCCTTCAGATTAACTATAATTTATAAAACACTCCTTCAGATTAACTATAATTTATAAAACACTCCTTCAGATTAACTATAATTTATAAAACACTCCTTCAGATTAACTATAATTTATCAAATACTCCTTCATATTAACTATAATTTATCAAACACTCCTTCAGATTAACTATAATGTATCAAATACTCCTTCAGATTAACTATAATTTATCAAATACTCCTTCAGATTAACTATAATTTATAAAACACTCCTTCAGATTAACTATAATTTATAAAACACTCCTTCAGATTAACTATAATTTATAAAACACTCCTTCAGATTAACTATAATTTATAAAACACTCCTTCAGATTAACTATAATTTATCAAATACTCCTTCATATTAACTATAATTTATCAAACACTCCTTCAGATTAACTATAATTTATCAAATACTCCTTCAGATTAACTATAATTTATCAAATACTCCTTCAGATTAACTATAATTTATAAAACACTCCTTCAGATTAACTATAATTTATAAAACACTCCTTCAGATTAACTATAATTTATAAAACACTCCTTCATATTAACTATAATTTATAAAACACTCCTTCATATTAACTATAATTTATAAAACACTCCTTCAGATTAACTATAATTTATCAAATACTCCTTCAGATTAACTATAATTGATTGGTGAGGAAGGAGCCACCTAAACCATCCAAATGTATTGGCACGGGTATCCCTGGCAGTGTATGGGCACGGGTATCCCTGGCAGTGTATGGGCACGGGTATCCCTGGCAGTGTATGGGCACGGGTATCCCTGGCAGTGTATGGGCACGGGTATCCCTGGCAGTGTATGGGCACGGGTATCCCTGGCAGTGTATGGGCACGGGTATCCCTGGCAGTGTATGGGCACGGGTATCCCTGGCAGTGTATGGGCACGGGTATCCCTGGCAGTGTATGGGCACGGGTATCCCTGGCAGTGCCAGCGATAAAAAAGCTGCTCCAGGATCCCCTCTGATTGCAGATGAAAAACTACCAGGCACAAAGAGCCGATGCACTTTTGCCACGGCGGTACTAAAATGTATGTCATTTTCTCCCGTGAAATGCAGACAAAAGATGTTATCAGCCTGGGGGCTCACAAAGGTGCGGAGCGCTGTGAGACTAATGATTCTCATCTCATCAGAGTGTCATGCCAAGTTAGAAGAGACCAACGCAGAGAAAAAAAAAACAGCCAACAATAAAAGACTCCATTACCGGGATTCTGCTTGTTAAAATTAGGTGCTTTTTATTTTAATTAGCCTGACATTGTCGACGACGGCTCATGCATAATTCAAATATTGGGTGGTTTTGTTATTCCTGAAACTTTTACGATGGCCAATTTGCCCCTGGCTTGATTTGTTCCTATCCATCTACACCTACAGGTCTGTTGTGTTGTTGTGTCTGTTGTGTCTGTGTGTCTGTGTGAGTCACCGTCGAATGTCACTCAAAGTCTCTTTGAGTTGAAGAATACCTAAAGATGGGCATTCATTGAGGTATTTATGAAAACGGGAGTGAAACATTGACTAACCCGACCAATGGGGAGGCTGGTACTCAGGTCAGAGACAGATGGCAATAACAACTCTCTCTGGTCATTACACAAGGCCTTGTCATTTCATCTGCCATGGGCCTCATTTGCATAATTGACTTGCTTCTTAGAAGAATAGAGTGACACTGTCCTCTTTTCGCCCGTGGCGCCCTGACCACTGCGGCAGAGGGGGAGATAGACAGAGCGAGAGAGAGATGAAGTGAGTGAGCGAGTGAGAGAAAGAGTGATTGAGAGTCGGGGAAAGTCAGAAACGACTGCCATGAAAGGCAGAGGTAGGTTAATGGACAACAGTGAATCGGTGGCAGAGGAGGCTGCTGAGGGGAGGACGGCTCATAATAATGGCTGGAACAGAGTGAATGGAATGACATCAAACCATGTGTTTGATATATTTGATACCATTCCACTAATTCCACTCCAGCCATTACCACGAGTCCGTCCTCCCCAATTAAAGTGTCACCAACCTCCTGTGATCAGTGAGGGGAGGGGGGTAGAGATGGATGTAGGGAGGGACAGAGAGAGAGGGCATTAATATTCCCTCATTCTCAGGCCCACTAGGTGGGAGGAAGATTTATTTCAGTCTGAAGACATGCCTGGTCTTCTCCATTGTTTTGGCACTTCAGACCCAATTTGAGGGAAACAATTGTTCTCATCTGAGGCGGGCTAAAGGAGAAATATTCCCTCTTTCTTCCATTCTTTCTCTCTGTGCCTTTACATTATGCCATTATGCTTCGGAAACCATCACTACCACACCATCTTCATCAAAAACAAAGAAGGGAAAGGAGACAAGAAGCAACAGTCACCACAACTAGTAGTTGTCCGAATGCATCTCTGTAGCCATCCAACTCTGAGGAACAAGAACACCTATTTCATGTATCGGTCAGGCTATAAGCCATGTTGTTACACCAAAACAGGAAACCAGCAGACACAAACAAACACAAAAAGCACCCCGGATGCATCACACACACACACACACAAGCGCACACACACTCACTCACTGATTTAAGGCTGCAGTATCCACATCTCTTTATTCTCTCTCAAAGGGCAGAGCACAGAGGGAACACTCAGACACACAAGGTACAGTATTCTGCTATTACAGTCCTACTGTGTAGTTAAGAGTGACGGAGAAGGGATGATTATCTCTGTGTGACAACTACAGGAGATGTAATGATGTGAGCTTTAGAGGACTGGGTATGAGGACACAGCACAGACCTAAGGCAGAGCTCTGTCTCTCTCAGAAAAATATATAGGCAAGACACTCATTTGACATTACAAAAACAGAGTGTGACGACAGGCATGGGGATGGACGAGGTGCGATGTAAAACTGAACTGTCACCGGGTACTAGAATGGTGATATACCCTCTTTCGACGACCCCCCCCGCGCCTCCCCACCTGCGTCGCACAGCTCCGTGAGTCAGCGCACGCACACACACACACACAACGGTCATTCCGTTTCCATGGCGACTGCGCAAGCTGAGGGCAGAATCTACGGTGTTTAGGCAGCACTGATGCAGGAGGAATTTCAATGATGGGAGGGTGGGTAGGACAGAGTGGAAATATAAGCTCTTTCCTCTAAAATACATTCCATATCGAAGGAAAACTTCATATTGGATTAGAGTTGGAGAATAGAGATTTCATTTGACTGAAAATCGAGAGCTTGGGAATGACTATAAGGTTCTATCTACAAAAAGATGATTCTGAGATAATTGGCTTTAAAGTTCCCGAACCCTCATTGGGTTGAATGGTGTCAGCAATTTTTATCTTGTATTCTTTTGAATTTAACATAAATTGGGGGTATTTAGAGTACTATAAATGTTATAAAAGAAGGCTATGACAATAACTTCATTTAAACAAAAATGCAGATAGAACCTTATAGTCCCAAGCTCTCGAAATGTCAGAAGTTTTGTTTTTTTAAAACAGAAAGACAAAATGATTAGCAACAAAAAAGTGGATTATAAATGGCATGCAGATATAAGAGCTAAGTTAGCATTTAGAGTGAGGTCAAGGCTTTCTAAATGTTCACTTGATTGTTGTCTCTGAAACGTTCAAGTGAAAATGATAACTGAGAGAGGGGAGTCATAATTAGTGCTATGTTGGGACTGGAGAGTGAGTGTCTAAAGTAAAAACATTGGTTCTTGTGGCGCTGTTAGTCCAACCCATTTAACTCATGGCTTAATGAAGCGTGTTAGCTGGAGGGAAAGTTAATGATTGTCAACAAAGAAAGATGATCATGAAAATGGAATACTGTACCTTAAGCATTCATTTCCCATTTTGTAGTTTTAATCCCCATTTGGCCCGGCCCAAAATCTTACTTTAGCTCAAGCCCAATGCCCATGGAATGCACAGAGAGTGTGATTTCACCATTTTAACAACGTTTTTATTGAAATAAAATTGGATTTAGTCGTAAAAAAAAACGTGAACAAAATTTCTCCCAGGGTACAATATTTTTACAAACAAAGAAATGGATAAAACAAAAACAGAAGCAAAATGAAAATGTCTCGTCAAAATGGGGATAACTGCAGCTTTAAACACAGCTGAACACAAGCAACATGGAACACTGAACTGCAATGCCTCCTGGGTACTCTAGTGTAGCAAACATTATGACGCTCACTTGAAGCATGACAATAACAGTACTACCTCCTGTATTCAAATGTGTGTGTGTGTGTGTGTTTGTGTGTGTAATTTGATTGTTAGAGAATTTTGTTGGTGAATGCAGGCATCACTAACAAGGACAACTGAGTGGCTCAGTTACTCACAGAAAATGAATGTTCTCCATTTGAGTACAAATCACACACAGGACATGTTGCAATCAGAACAAACACATGATGAGTAAAACAAAAAATACAACAACAGCAAACATAGTTTGTTATTCACATATGTACAACTTGCATATTACTACATCATACGATTGTCTCCAAATCATTTTAAAGAGGCCATACGAACAAAGCAATCTTGTTTTTTTGGTATACTCTCCAACAGATACTACTGCAAAATGCAATCGACCTCGGTCTCCTGTTCTTTCTTTTCAGAGCCTCTCATTTCACAGTGGATGTGACATTATTCACAGCTTGCCGGGGCCTCAAGTCCATTACTCATAAAGGTGCCATACCACACTACTTATGAGCATGAATTTAACCACCCCACATATGTACGTTAAATAAAGCAAGGCACTCTCTGTGTACAGGCGAGCGGGGCTGGAATTACCTGCCATTAATCTGTGCAAACAATTGACTTAAGCCCCAGTAAATGAAGAGTCCTTTTTCAATGGCCTGACAGGATGTGCAGTGACAGGCATCAAAATAACACAAGGTGTCTGAAAGGACCTTCCCTTGTCATTAAGTGTGCTTTTCTTTTTTATATGTATTCTTTGCTTCCCTTCCCCCTCTCCCTTCTTTCCCCTTGGCTATCTACCCTTTGGTGAAAGGTTTTAATTATTTTGAAGTGAAAACATTAAAAAAGTGCAGTTAGGCCAAGATTGTACTCTCCATTGGTAGCCAACAGACAATAAAAATGTCTGAGGAATTCACCAGCACTTTGTCACACTCAAATGAACAAACTCAGTGTGAAAGGAAATAGAATCCTGCCATAAAGAGGGACTTTAAAACCAAATTATTTCTCTAAACACATTAAAATATACGGAATGACTCTGTGTGGGGCAGTGTAGGTGCCCAACCAAAGATATGCCTCCTGTAAAATAAAAACAACACAAAAACATAAGCTCCTTCATTTAAAAAACATAAGCTCCTTCATTTAAACCCCCTCAAAAGGTTGAGATAAAATTAAATATTTCCTTCTTAGCGTGAAAGTGTAGTGAGTCCATTTTAAGGTGAGGATTTTTTTAAATGACAAACATAAACATAACAAAAAATAAAAATAAAAATGAGAGATGAAAAGGCAAGCCTGCCCTGATTTGGGAAAGGTAGTGGCGTGATCGCGGTGAGAGAATGAGTGATCAGTGCAGCTTTGGTAGCAAATCTCTGTGATTCAGTCCCATTTCTACCAAACCTCGTCGGTCCACATAATGTTCCTGTTGTACACTGCTGTGGGGAAGTAGTCGCCTACCTGTTTGTTGCTGTATTTCGGCGGGTTTGCCTTGTAGCTGTAATCCGAATATTGATCGGAGCCTGTAGAGTTGTTGTCACCTGTGCCCACAAAGGTGTTGGTGGCGGGCAGGTCCTGAACGGCTTGGTGCTTCTTGGAGGCAGAGGGGGACTGGGGCTGCAGCTGGATGGAGGGCAGTGGGGAGTTGGAGCGGTAGTGTCTGCCCAGGTCGGGGCTGCCCGGGGGGTAGTTGAGGGGCAGGTGGATCCGGGGACTGTCATTGACACTATCGTTTATGAGGTTGAAGTTGAGGCCCTTCTGGAGGCTGGCCTCTTCGTCCTCCTCCAGTGGCTTGGTGGGCTTGGGCACCTTGCCCTTCTTGCTCTTTTTGCCCTTGCCATTCTTGGGCCCTGCTTTGGGGGCGTACAGGTCCTTGCTCTCCTTCTTGCCCGCCTGGTAGCCGCTCTTGGTGTCCTTCTGCATGCGATGGCGGATCACCACCACCACCACGATGACCAGGATGACCCCGGCGATGCCCGCTAGGCTGCCGTACAGGATGTTGCTGCGCTGGGCCAGCGCGTAGTTGGGGTCCCCGGCAATGTCTCTGTCCAGAGGAGTGTAGAGGCTGTGACCCACCAGAGACTCGATCAGGGTGATGTTGCCCATGGTCTCGTTGACGAAGATGTGGACCAGGGCGGTGGTGTGGCGTGGTGGCTTGCCTTTGTCGCTCACCTTCACCACCAGACGGTGGAGCCCGTTGTGCTTGCGGGTGAACTCCTGGGCCAGGGTGATCTCCCCATTGTTGGGCGAGATGTGAAACAGTCCGTAGGGGTTCCCGCCAGTAATGCTGAAGACCAGCTCGGCGTTGGGTCCAGTGTCGATGTCTTCGGCCTCCACCACTTCCACGCGTGTCTCGGGGGTCGTGAGAGGTGGGAGGTACTTGTAAGAGGAGTTGGAGGGCTTGGTGACATAGGGGGAGTTATCGTTCTCATCCAAGACGTTGATGGTCACACCCACGTAGGAGGACCTGGGAGGGTCACCGGCATCCACAGCCTTGAGGCGGAAAGTGTATGTGCTCTCCTTCTCACGGTCAAAGGATATGCTGGAGAGGATAGTGCCTGTTCCATTCTGGATGACAAACTTGCCATTGTCGGGCTCCACCGAGAGTTGCACCCTGGCGTTCTCGCCCTTATCTGCGTCGATGACCGTCACCATGCCAACAGGGCTGAGCGGAGGCATGTTCTCCAAGACGGAGAAGCTGTAGCCGCTCAACATGAACTTGGGGTCGTTGTCATTACGGTCCAGCACCTTGACCACCACCGTGGCCGTCCCCCTCAGGCTAGGCGAGCCCTTATCGGCCGCCGCCACGTGGAACTCGTACTGCTCCCTGTGCTCACGGTCCAGCGTATTTCTCACGTGCACCTCTCCCGTTTTGGGGTCGATCTCAAAGAGCCCCTTAGTGGCCGAGTCCATGATGATGCTGTAGGTCAGCTCTGCGTTGGACCCGCTGTCCGCGTCCGTGGCCACCACATCCAGGACCTTATCACCTGGCTGATTCTCCTCTGCAAAGTCCACCTCAAACAGGGTGGGGGAGAAGACAGGGGCATTGTCATTCATGTCGGTGACTTGCACCTTCAGGGAGTTTGTGCTGGACAGTGCAGGGTTACCGGAGTCCACCGCTACTATTTCAATCCTGTAGTCCTTGATGCGCTCGTAGTCTAGCAGGGTCGTGGTCTGCAGGAAGTATTTCCTCTTGCGGTCGTTGGCTGACTCGCTGGCGGGCCGCAGCTGGAAGGGGACGTCCCCGGCCACCACACAGGTGACCACAGCATTCTCCCCTTCATCTCGATCCGACACCTGCACCAGGGCTACAGGCGTGCCGATGGGCATGTCCTCTGAGATGTTGGCCACGCCGTCGTGGTGGGTGACCAGGCCGATGCCACGGATCTCAATGGCGGGTGCGTTATCGTTCTGGTCCTTGACGTTGATGGTCACCAGGACTTTGGAGTTCTTGGAGTTGGGGCCACGGTCCTTGGCCACCACAAAGAACTTGAGGAAGCTCTCCTCCTCGCGGTCCACCAGCCCCTTGACGTAGATGATCCCTGTGGAGCGGTCAATGCGTAGCAACCTCTGGACGGCATCGGAGGCCTGGTGCAGGCTATAGTCGATCTCCCCGTTGGTACCCATGTCAGCGTCGTTGGCTTTCACCTGGACACACACACACATAAAAGATTAGCCTTTAGCTTCTGCAACCTACCGTTTACAAAACCACCAAACAATTGTATTCCCCGTAATTTATGTAAATGCCTCTAAATTCACTCCTAGATTGTATCAAAGCCTTGATTCTCCTCATAGCTCAAGTTCATGCTCTGTGTCATGCATAATGGACTATCAAAACTAAGCATGCGCAGCCCCACATAAACATCTAGTGATTGTCACATGGGTCATTGGCAGCTAATGGGGAAATGACTGAGAGTGTTAATGTTCCTCCCATTATCAAAAGGCCCTTGTTCCTACAGGGGCCAATAGGAGGAGATAGAGTGACAGAGATTGGTGGCAACGGATTGACTTGGCCCTGCCTCTGTACTCCTTGACAAAACAAGAAACTTCCCATAAGCTTCTGAGAACAGCCTTCCATTAATACATTAGGAAACAAGCCATCTCCGTAATCTACACATGGGGCAATATCAACTCAGTGAGTTTGGTTATAAGGATCCTAATATATTTTATCCCATTATAGGCCCATGATTACACAGTATAAATAGAGGTGTCTGTGAGTTGATCTGGTGTAAATGGACTGGGAAAATGAGCGAGGTATCATTTAGAATGGAGGTAAACTGTCGGACCCAACCTTACAGTGTCACTTTGACACCTTACCACCTGACACACCAAGATCCATTTCTGTCATCTTTCTAACATTACTCATCCTTAAACACACCTTGCAAAACGCCGTATCACTTACCCCATATGATAGTCAAATAGAATGCCCCGGCCCTCCCAATACCGAGCCATGCATGACTTAATGTGACTCAGACATCAGATTATCCATGGGGTTTATTGGTATTAATGCTCTATGTGACTCATTTCATTTCATCCTCCACAGAAACCCCAGAATGCATTTCACTTAACAGGCATTTGGAGAATTCCTTTGAGAAAGCAGAAATGCTTGATTGACACGTCTGACCTGTTTAAGTCGTCAAATGAGACTATTTTTCCACCCTTGCCGTTCATTGCCGTTCATTTGCCACTGCTCCCTTAGCAAGATCATGAAGGGAGAAAATACTATTTGAAAACATCTTGAACGCATGGACTAATTGTTGACTGAGAGATTAACAGTATTTATACACATTTTATGCATGGACACTTCCTCTCAAACTGCTCCTGGAACCCGGCCAACTGTAGGGCTCGCCTTATCGGCTGTGTCGCACTGCAATCCAATATGCCATTCTCAGAACCTGTCAATAATTCACTAGTGTTTTGTAAAACCGGTGGTTAAAGCGACAGTGGGAAGAGGAAGAAAAATCCATTTGCTGAGGAGAAAATGATTTGGTTCCATCGTTTCCTAAACCTTAACCCTGTTGTTTTGTATCGGTGCCCAGGCCCCATGGGAAATAGGGGGCCTAATGTAATGAGGGTGCTTGTCAAGTGGAGTTTGAGGGCTCTTTGGATCTTAGTGTTAGCTAGTTCACCAGTTCCTTTCACTGTCTCTTCACCAGATATAAATTGTGAAGTATAAATATGGTGTGGGGAGTTGAATAGCTGAACCACAAAGTCTGAGTTTAAAGATTCACTTAGTTACTCTAAGTGAATCTACTTCATTGCGCTTTTGACTGAAACAAATGGCCCCACAGCATGAAACTGCAGTTATTTTCATGTGTGAAATGCTCTGAGAGGGAGAGAGATATAACCTTTGTGACTGAGTCTATGAGTGTATCTCTATCTAACTGTAAGTCACTCTGGATAAAAGTGTCTGCTAAATGACTCAAATGTAAAAAAAAATTAAAAAAATATTAAAAGAAATGTAAAGTATTTAGAGTCTCTGTATGTACTGTAGGTATCTCTGTGTGTTTAGTACCTGCAAGACTGAGTGTCCCACAGGGCTGTTCTCAGCCAGCTCAGCCTCATAGTGGCTCCTCTCAAACTTGGGTGCGTTGTCGTTCTGGTCGGTGACGGTCACCCTCAGCAGGGCGCTGCTGGCTCGCGGTGGTGTGCCCCCGTCCACCACACGGATGTTGAGATCGTACGAGTCTTTCTGCTCGCGGTCCAGGTTGCCCATGACGATGAGCTGTGGCTGCTTCTCGTCTGTGTCCTCGGCCACCTGCAGGCTGAAGAGCTGGTCGGCGTCAGGCCCGGCGCTAAGCGAGTACTCGGCCACGCCGTTGTGGCCCGAGTCCTTGTCGCTGGCCATGGGGATGGAGAAGAGTGCCCCGATGTGTGTGTTCTCTGGGATGGACAGCATGAGGATGGGCGAGGTGAACTGGGGTGTGTTGTCATTGACGTCCTGCACCTCGATGCGACCCTCGATCAGCCGCGGTCCCTGGCCCTGCTTCAGGTCCGTGATAGACACCTCGAACTCCAGGAAGCACTTGTCGCCCTCGAGCAGGTTGCGGCAGTCCCGCAGTGTCTCACGGTCGATGGGGACCTCTGTGGTGTAAATGTCTCCCGTCTTGCCGTCCACGCGCAGGAAAGGGGTGCCCACCTCCAGCTTGTACAGGTGGCCTGAGTCGGGCAGGCCCTCGTCCGATGCCAGGCTGCCAATCAACGTGTTGGGCGGCTGCTCCTCGAGCATCCGGTAGAGAATGTCAGTGGGATCGGCACCACAGCGAACCAGAAGCACGGCGGCCAACACCAGCGTGGCATCCCACCTCAGCGCCATCACTCCGCTTGACTGGCACAGCATCGGTCTGCAAGAAAGAAAATGACAAAGACAAACCAACATGATTAGAAATGGCCTCACTCATCTTCTAGAAAGGTCCGGCCAACTTTTAAAGACACTTGGGTAACTCTTCGGGATTTATGACAGATCTCGTTTCAATTTATTGCAATTTTTTTTGCACGAGACACTTAATGTGTCTGAAACAATTACTTGAGTGAGACGTCTGTTTCGCGAGAGTTCGAGCCATGTCCAATCCATAAAACGGACTCAACCTTGTATCTCTGCCAGGTACTTCAATGACATATGCAGCAGTAGACTAAGGGGACGGATAAGGATTCCACTGCCATTGTTGCCTACCTCCTCCTGCTAATTCTGGACATTGACAACATTAGGTGTTCTTCAGCTATTCCAAGGCTACCAAACATTGCGTACAGCTCACTAATTTGGACTTTGAAACTGAATATGCCACTAAAAGGCAGCAACTAGAAAATCATATGTGGTGCCAAATCCCAGGGGTTTTGTTTTTCACCGCCGATGATATCACAACGAAAAGCAACCCAATCAAGGCCTAATTGAACACACGGTAATTTACACACAAAGCAACTCTCCTTTTGATTCTTAACCTCTTTCCTCCTTTATTAATTACCTCTCTGTTTCAGCACATTGCTTTGATCCCCATTTCCCCACTTCCCTGTCCTCCCCTGGCTCTAATTCACTTCACTGTATATGTTCTCTGCGTGTGGAGAGTCTCATGCTCGCTGCAACCGGGGAAAGGAGACAGGTCTGCGGGGGTTAATCTGTGGAGTTTTTCACATCCTTGTTTTTGAAAGGATGCCTTCTAATCACCCCCCCAGTCCCCATCCTTCTCCTCAGATGATCTGCAGGGTCTAACATGCTGAATAAAGAAAGCAAGATTGATTTGCCTTCTCTTCCTCCTCATCTTCCTCATCCTCCTCTTTGTATATATAGGTTCCTGTGTGTGTGTGTGTGTGTGTGTGTGTGTGTGTGTGTGTGTGT